>NC_043958.1:20809604-20958856 GCF_902148855.1 Sphaeramia orbicularis | reverse complement strand
ATCTTGGCAGCGGATATGAACAAACAACTGCTGTTGCGATGCCTTTAAGCGAGACGCTTTCCAGTACAGAGAGTGTGCTTATACTGGGGGAGTCCTGTGGGAATCCAAGGAGACTCTTGCTGGTGGATCTTGTGGAATATCTGGGGGAAAATGCATGGTTTTAGAGGTTAAACATTCTTCCAAACAAAGATGAGCTCAATTCCTACCAGTAATAAAAGGATTTACCGGTGGCTTCAAATAACGAAAAAAAAAAGGGAAAAAAAACAAACAAACACACTGTCGCTTTGGTTTTTCTTGACAAATCTTCCAAACCAGTGGTACCACCGTTGTGTATCCCTTTCATCGTCCCAAATGAAAAGGGTTTTTCATCACCAACATGTTCTTTTTCATTGATGAGCTGCAGTTTAATTCTTTAAAACCTGATGTGCACTTTAAAAAAATTCCTGTAGAATTACAATAAATACCAGGCAAAATAGTTGTCAATAAAGTGCTGTAAAATTGTTTACTAATTACTGTAAAAAAAACAACAACAACAAAAAACAGTATATTACTGGATACTTTTTACAGGTTTCGCTGTATATAAATACAATGTATTGCTGTTTTATATTAGAAACAACCATAATTGTATTTTAGTTTTTTTTAGTTTTGACTGCTCTAGTTCAACTGTAGCCATGCTAACGGTGCTAACGGAGCTAACAGAGCTAACGGAGCCTGGACTATTCGAGGCATTTCCAATCAGGGCTAATGCCCACAGCTAGCATTAGCTTAACTTAACCATTGTTTTGCAAGCTAACATTTGCTAAATTGCATTCTGAGTCCCACACCCCGAATATTCCGTATGAAACACGACTGAGATAAATAAATAATGTGAAATACAGTCATTCACAACAACAAAGAAGCATATTTTTACTAAAATGCTAGTTTTGACATGTCTACATCATACGTTGGGTTTAAAATAGACATCTGCATGGTCAAATTATTGCGTGAAGTTACGACTTGAATCACAATTTTAAATTTGTGGGCTAATAATCTCTTACGGAGTGGATGGATGTGGGGTTTATGATATTGATTGATTGATTGATTGATGTATTTCTTTTCAAATATGAATGTCAAAACAGAAGAAAATAAATTTAAAAAAACCTAAACATAAGACATATAATACATGTTCGCTCCCCAATGCCCTCTTTCACACCTTCTAATACTAACATGTGTAGTTGTATTTTGTATCATTAGAGTCAGAATCAGTTGGAAAAACTCAACCAACCTGTAATTTTACAATGTGATACTGTGAACATATGCTTTAAGTAATTATTTTTAACCCATAATGCTTTGCAATATACAGTTACACCTTGTAAATTGTTAGAACAAGAAGCTAGTGTAATTTTTTTACAGTAGAAATTACAGGAATTTGTTTACAGTGTGTCATTTAAAGTGATATTTACAAAAACTTAACTCTTTTAAAACCTGACGTGTCATCGCTGACAAACCCTGCTTATATGCAGTTTGGATGGTTGTAACTCTTTCACCGTTTGTGCAATTGGAAAAATTCCAACGGTTTCTGAAACCTGAGACATTGTGCTTTATAGGTTTTATTGGGTCATTATGGTAATTTCACTAGAAGTCAGAGAAAAAGCCATTTTACCAGTATTAGAAAATGCAGTAAATTATAAATGACTGGATTTTGAAAGATCTAAAGAAAAAAAAAGTTAGTCACAATACCTTTTAGTTAGTCAAAATAAGATAAAAAAAAGTCCAGGCAGATCATTTTAGGCATAGGATTTAAAGGGTTAAAGCAGCATGAAATAAATCAAATAATAATGAAGGGGTAAAAGATAAAAAAAAAAATAATCGAGAATATGATATATAAAAAAACTAGGTCTGTGAGATAATACTGGAGCTATCATGGGTCTTATGTTTATTATAGTCATCCTGGCTTTAATTATTACCATATAAGTAATCTCAAAGGCGCAAATTGATTATCTGAATTTCCACATTCAGTTCAGACCCACAGGGACCCCAATTTCCACTGCATCTGAACATTATCCTCTTTTGAAATCAAGTTTTCATTTAAAAGCTATTAACAGGTTTAGAAACACACACATAGATGTTTAATGCACAGTAATATGTAATTATCTTGATATGAATTATTAATTTCATCAGGCAGCGACTGAATAAATGCAATAGACGCAGTTAAAGACCTAGATCGTAATAGCGCAAATGTTACATTTAGAGATGTTGGTGCGTATTACGGGATGATATTCAAGAAAACGGGCGTGTTTTGTCTTTATTTCTAAAAATATTCTATTTAAAAAGCTAAGGGATGCTTTTGTATCTACTGATATAAAATGCTTAATAACTCTTGATCCACTAATCCTATCAATACATGGAAATAAATCAGGTAAAATTAAGTTTCTCAGCTTTTCATTGTCATCAGATATGACCCATTTGGATGCATTGAGGTTCAGTAGCAAACAAAGAAACACTATCATCGTCTGGAACATAAATACACCCAAAAAAAAAAAAAAATGTAGGTTGACAAATTAAGAGTATATGCTGCTGAAAAAGTGCATTTTTCTTCAGTTTTCTCTGTTTTGATATAATAATCTTGACTCTTGATCAGTAAATAAAATTGACTTTTTTATATTATCCTCTGTATTTTGCTTTTTTTTAATATAAATCATGTATTTTCCTATATTTAATTCACAGATCATGAAAATGTTTAAGAAAACTCAAAGTAAATTTAAACATAATTATAGCAAAACAGAGAAAATTGAAGAAAACGTTACTTTTTCAGCAAATATATTGTTAACTAAATGTAAAAAACAAGTGTCTCAATTCACTGTCATTGATCCAACTCCATGGGTTTTACTGGTGAATCAAAGTTGTAGAAGATGATGGTGTTTCCATGGTAACTATGGAGCTCTGAACGTCCAAATGGATCATATCTGATGACCATGAAAAGATGAAAAACTGTATTTTACACCAATTATTTACATGGATTGATATGGATATCAGTAGATGGTTTGTGTCACCAGTGGCTCTTTGGATCTCTATGGGTAAATAGCATTTTCTTTTGGAAATCACGGGTTAAATGTCATGCTACCCCATGCCGTGCTACTCTTTAACTTATAAAGACCCAGTGCTACTTTTGTGACAGTTCCCAAATATTTTTTTTCCCCCTCTATATTTAACCTTTCTGAAGTGATTTATCACCATTTATTGTTATATGATCTTCTGTGTTTTGCTTTTTTTCCCCCCTATATTTAATTTACTGATCATGTACGAAGCTCAGATTAAAATTGAAGGTTATAATATGAAAAAAAAAAAAAAAAAACTGAAGAAAAAGTGTCTTTTAAAACAAAATATATCATTAACTGAACATAAACCAAGTGTCTCTTGATCCAACTCCATGGGTTTTACTGGTGAATCAATGTTGTAGAAGATGACGCTGTTTCCATGGTAACTATGGAGCCTCTGAACATCGAAATGGATCATATCTAATGACCATGAAAAGATGACAAACTGTATTTTACACCAATTATTTACATGTATTGATAGGATTAATGGATCAACAATTATTAAATGTTTTATATCTATAGATGGTTTGTGTCACTGGTGGCTCTTTGGGACTCTACGGGTTAAATGTTGATATATCACTTGGAGAAAAAAAAAATATTTGGAATCACAGGTTAAATCTCACTATTTGTTTTCCAACCATGCTACTTTGTTGCAGTTCCCAAATATCTTTTTTTTTTTCTATATTTAACATTTGATTTATCTCCATTTATTGCAATATTACCCTCTGTTTTGCTTAAAAAAAAAACAAGCTAGTATTTTCCTTTATTTAATTTACTGATCATTTGCAAAGATCAGATTAAATTTGAGGCTTATTTCATGAAAACAGATAAAACTGAAGAAAAAGTGACTTTTAAAACAAAATATATCATTAACGGAAGATAAACGAAGTGTCTCCATCCACTGTCATTGATCCAACTCCATGGGTTGTAGAAGATGACGGTGTTTCCATGGTAACTACGACACCTCTGAATGTCCAAATGGGTCATATTTGATGACCATGAAAGATGAAAACTGTATTTTACACCAATTATTTACAAGTATTGATAAGATTAATGGATCAGTAGTTATTAAACATTTTTTATCTATAGATGGTTTGTATCACCGGTGACTCTTTGGGTCTCTATGGGTTAAATGTTGATATATCACTTGGAGAAAAATTTATTTGGAAATCACGAGTTAAATCTCACTATTTGTTTTCCAACCATGCTACTTTTGTTGCAGTTCCCAAATAGCTTTTTTTTTCTATATTTAACATTTGATTTATCACTATTTATTATAATATTATTTTCCGTGTTTTGCTTAAAAAAAAAAAAAAAAAAAAAGCTAGTATTTTCCTATATTTAATTTACTGATCATGTAAAAAGATCAGATTAAATTTGAGGCTTATTTCATGAAAAACAGATAAAACGGAAGAAAAAGTGACTTTTCAAACAAAATATATGATTAACTGAACATAAACGACTGTCATTGATCCAACTCTATGGGTTGTAGAAGATGACGGTGTTTCCATGGTAACTACGACACCTCTGAATGTCCAAATGGGTCATATTTGATGACCATGAAAAGATGAAAAACTGTATTTTACACCAATTATTTACAAGTATTGATAAGATTAATGGATCAGTAGTTATTAAACATTTTTTATCTATAGATGGTTTGTATCACCAGTGACTCTTTGGGTCTCTATGGGTTAAATGGTGATATATTGGTGAAAAATTCATTTGTTTTCCAACTATGCTACTCTTTAATAACATCCAAAAACACTATATGACTCTTATCCATTTTTTTTTTCCTTTTGCTCGACTGAAATATTGTTCCTGCTTCATTTTAGATTGGATCCTTTACAGAGTCCAAAGGTCGTCGGTTCTAATCATCACTTTAAAAACTGTCCAACTGTAAACTAGCCAGTTGTGGAGCCATTAGCAGTTAACATTCAGTCAGCAGAAAAACGAGGAATCATTTGAGATTTTTGCTTTGGTGATGCGCTTTCATTTTTGTTAAGCATTTATTTAAAGTTTAAATTATTTTTGCATGAACAACCTCATTCTCTGCTCGCTAATTTCGCCGATAAATCCCTTTCGCGCACCTTTTAAAAACTACCTGTAATGTGATATCTAGTGATCCATATGTGGGTTCTTGTGTCGCTTGTGCTGACACCGTCTCAGCCTTTAACATTTGCCAGCCGCCGAGGTAGTATAAAAAGCAGAATGTCAGCCTCAAGCGCCAGAGCGGACATACCTTTTACCGCCAGCCAATTAAATCCCCCTTTCTCTTCAGAAGATTTTTTTTTTTTTTATGTGGAAAAAGTCCCAGCTAAGGTTATATCCACAGAGGAATAAATTGTTTGGAGCCAAGGAATGCATTTTTACCACAGGTCACTGTGTAAACCAATTTATATTGCTTTTGGAGTCATTTTTATATATATATATTTATATAATACTATTGCAAAGTGTCATGCGCAGAAAGAAATGATAAATCCTTTACTGTGCCCTTCAAATGTCTGTGAAAAAATGAACCCATACTTTCTCACTGAGCGCAGACACATTGCTGTTTCCACTTGGATAGATTGATTTCTCCCCGCTAATGGTTTAATTTTGGCATAATTCAATAACCATATTCTCCCAAGGTGCGTTACACATTTATATGAAGTCTATAATAACATCTTGACAGTTAGATGAGTTGGGAATCTCTAGTGGTTTAAATTGGTGCTAATTCCTCCTGTTAACACATTTTACCATACTAAATGAGATCTAATACACAGCGATGGCTTGTTCCCTCTGTTCGCTTCGGACCAGGTGTGTAAAGATCCGAGCTCACCCGAGGTCTACAGTGGAAAAAAAAAAAAAAAAAAAAAAAAGACAGGGCCGGGGGTGTAATTTTGCAGGTTTACATTTCTAGATTTGTTGGGGAAAAGTGGAGGTTTTTGCGGCTGTGCTCCGCGACACAGTCAAAATGGATTACGAGTGTGAAAAGGAGGCAGACAGCGCTAAGTAGAGTGCAGGTGGTGATAAAAGCCCTGAGATGAATATAGAGGAAACAAATGAGGGTAAATGTAACGGCGGAGTTTCTAAAAATAGTGACTGGACTCTTCTGAAAACGCAATGCAGGGATGACCTATTGGGATGCATCACATAGGATTCAGCAGATCATCTTTAACCCATAAAAACCCAAATATCCACCCAAAAGTAACTGATCTAAATTGTTTAATAATTCTCCATTCATTCAGAGACTATATATTGATAATGCTAATGCTAACAATATCAATATATGTAAGTAATTCAAGTAAAATGCATTGTCATCAGATATGACTCATTTTGACAACACTGATTCTCATGTATTTTAACATATGGAAGTAAGTGTAAACATTTGTTTTTATGTCCAGTTGATGATATATTTTGTAAAATAAATAAACAATAATCCTTTTTTCCTCAGTTTTCTCTGTTTGACTTTACCCTAAGCTTTAAAAAACATCTGCATGAACAGGAAATAAAATAAATACCCAAAAATAAATATAGGAAAATACCTGATTTTCACTGAAATATGGAAAATGCAAGTAAATGGCAATAAATAACTTAACCCATAAAGTTCCAAACATCCACCATCGACCAAAACCATCTACTGATCTAAACTGTTTTATCCACTAATCCTATTAATACATGTAAATAATTGTTTTTTTCATCTTTTTATGGTCATCCGATATGACCCATTTGGATGCTCAGAGGCTCTGTAGTTACCATGGAAACACTGTTATCTTCTATAACGTTGAGTTGGATCAATGACAATGGATGGAAACACTTGTTTTATATTCAGTTAATGATATATTTTGTGAGAAAAGTCACTTTTTTCAAATTTTGTTCCTGATTATTTTTCAATAACCTTTGAATTTACACTGAGCTTTTATGAACATCTACATGATTGTGAATTAAATGCAGGAAAATATCAGATTTTCACTGAAATAATGCAAAATGAATAAGAAAACATTACAATAAATTGTAATAAGAAAGGTTCAATATAGGGAAAAATGATTGGGGAACTGCCACAAAAGTAGCACCGGGTCTTTATGGGTTAAAGTAAAATTGCTCATTAGCATTAGCAACCTTTTTTGGAGCAAATTACAGATGTACAAAATATATAATGTATACATATATATATATATATATATATATATATATATATATATATATATATATATATATATATATATGAACATTTACTCACAAGTGGCAGCTGTCAGACATTACATACAACCAATGTCCTGTCATGAAAACATTATTTTTCTTGTTTGAGGATAAATAAATGGTAACTCCCTTTGATTCATGACACTGGATGTTAATGTAAATTGAGCAGAACTATTACCATTTTTATTTTGTTTTGTCGGTTTTTGATGGAATAACACTCAAATATAATCTCAGCATGATGATTAAAGTACATGATCAGAAGATTAGATATCGGAAAATACCAGAAAATGCAAAATGGAGAGGATAATATTATAAGAAATAATTATAAATCACTTAACACAGAAAAACCCAAATATCTAAAATGTTTAATACCTGTTGATCCACTAATTCTATCAAAACATGTGAATAATTGGTGTAAAATGCATTTTCATGGTCATCAGATATGACCTATTTGGACGTTCAGATGCTCCGTAGTTACCATGGAAACACCGTCATCTTCTACAGCATTGATTCACCAGTAAAACCCATGGAGCTTAATAAATGACAGTGGATGGAGACACTTGATTTACATTCAGTTAATTATATATTTCCTGAAAAAGTCGCATTTTCTCAAGATTCCTTTGTGTTAATTTTCAAATATAATCTCACTATGATGATTAAAGTATATGATCAGTAAATAAAATATACTGATTTTCACTGAAAAAATGCAAAAAAAAAAAAAAAGGAAGATATTATGATAAATGAGGAAAAATCACTTAAGAAAGGTTGAAATGAGATAAAAATTAATATGGGAACTGACACAAAAGTAGCTCTGGGTCTTTATGGGTTAAATTCATTTTGTAATAAAAGCTAAAATAGGTATGCAAGTCAAATAAAAATACTTGAAACTAAAATGCACAGAAATAGACACCCGTTACAATGGATGTTTATGTAAACTGAGCAGACCTATTACCATTTTTATTTTGTTTTGTCAGTTTTTGATAAAATAACCCTCAAATATAATCTCAGCACGATGATTAAAGTACATGATCAGAAGATTAGATATCGGAAAATACCAGAAAATGCAAAATGGAGAGAATAATATTATAAAAAAAAAAAAAAAAAGATTAATCACTTAACCCAGAAAAACCCAAACATCTAAAATGTTTAATACCTGTTGATCCACTAATTCTATCAAAACATGTGAATAATTGCTGTAAAATGCATTTTCATGGTCATCAGATATGACCCTTTTGGACGTTCAGATGCTCTGTAGTTACCGTGGAAACACCGTCATCTTCTACAGCATTGATTCACCAGTAAAACCCATGGAGCTTAAAAAATGACAGTGGATGGAGACACTTGATTTACATTCAGTTAATTATATATTTCCTGAAAAAGTCGCATTTTCTCAAGTTTCCTTTGTGTTAATTTTCAAATATAATCTCACTATGATGATTAAAGTATATGATCAGTAAATAAAATATACTGATTTTCACTGAAAAAATGCAAAATACAAAGGATAATATTATGATAAATGGGGAAAAATCACGGTTAAAATGCTTTCAAACACTATGAATATATGCTCTATCCTTCCATAATCTGCATAACGTATGGAATGTATCTCTGTAATGTGTTTAGGCTCGCAGATTAATCACAAAACTGCAGTGAAAAAGTCACTAGGGGAGGCAAACAGTACCCCTGCCTGTGAGTCCACAGATTCATGCACTTAAAATCTTCTTCATTTTTTTTATATACTTTAATTCACCAGGATCGGCGCATGGATTTCATGTACAAGTAAAGGTGTTAGTGGCCAGTTGATAGGTTTATTATTTTAGATTTTTCTTCTTTCCTTTTTTTTGTTTATTTTTGGTTTCTGTTGGATTTTCTTTCCATTTTGTTTTATTGTTACCACACACCCCTTTTTTTTTTTTGGGATATAATGAGGCTGATTGCCACTGCACACTGCACGTCACTGGTCTTAATGGGTTAAATTCATGTTCTACACTGAACAAAAATATAAACACACCACTTTTGTTTTTGCTCCCATTTTTCATGAGCTGAACTCAAAGATCTAAAACTTTTTCTGTGTACACACAAGGTTTATTTCTCTCAAATATTGTTCACAAATCTGTCTAAATTTGTGTTAGTGAACACTTCTTCTTTGCTGTGTTTATTATTATTATTATTATTATTATTATTATTATTATTATTATTATTATTATTATTATCATTATTATTATTATTATTATTATTAGTAGTAGTAGTAGTAGTAGTAGTAGTAGTATTTTTCTATTGTTAGATTTTTTTTTGTGTTTATTATTATTATTATTATTATTATTATTAGTATTAGTATTAGTATTAGTATTAGTATTATTTTTGTTCCACATGTTTTGTATTATGTCTGTGTCTGAAATAAACTAACCTAACATCTACATGATCCGTGAATTAAATATCGGAAAATACACTGAACAAAAATATAAACACACCACTTTTGTTTTTGCTCCCATTTTTCATGAGCTGAACTCAAAGATCTAAAACTTTTTCTGTGTACACACAAGGTTTATTTCTCTCAAATATTGTTCACAAGTCTGTCTAAATTTGTGTTAGTGAACACTTCTTCTTTGCTGTGTTTATTATTATTATTATTATTATTATTATTATTATTATTATTATTATTATTATTATTATCATTATTATTATTAGTAGTAGTAGTAGTAGTAGTAGTATTTTTCTATTGTTAGATTTTTTATTTGTGTTTATTATTATTATTATTATTATTATTATTATTATTATTATTATTATTAGTATTAGTATTAGTATTAGTATTATTTTTGTTCCACATGTTTTGTATTATGTCTGTGTCTGAAATAAACTAACCTAACATCTACATGATCCGTGAATTAAATATCGGAAAATACACTGAACAAAAATATAAACACACCACTTTTGTTTTTGCTCCCATTTTTCATGAGCTGAACTCAAAGATCTAAAACTTTTTCTGTGTACACACAAGGTTTATTTCTCTCAAATATTGTTCACAAATCTGTCTAAATTTGTGTTAGTGAACACTTCTTCTTTGCTGAGATAATCCATCCACCTCACAGGTGTGGCATATCAAGATGCTGATTAGACAGCATGATTTTTGCACAGGTGTGCCTTAGGCTGGCCACAATAAAAGGCCACTCCAAAATGTGCAGTTTTATCACACAGCACAATACCACAGATGTCACAAGTTTTGAGGGAATATGCACTGGTCATGCTGACTTCAGGAATCTCCACCAGAGCTTTTGCCTGTGAATTGAATGTTCATTTCTCTACCATAAACCATCTCCAAAGCTGTTTCAGAGAATTCATGAAGAAGACTGTGCGAGGAAAATGGTGGTCACACCAAATACTGACTGGTTTTCTGACCCCCCTGGACCACCCAATACAGTAAAAGTGCACATTTTAGAGTGGCCTTTTATTGTGGCCAGCCTAAGTCACACCTGTGCAATAATCCTGCTGTCTAATCAGCATCTTGATATGCCACACCTGTGTGGTGGATGGATTATCTAAGCAAAGGACAAAGGAGAAGTGCTCACTAACACAGATTTATGAACAATATTTAAGAGAAATAGTCCTTTTGTGTACATCGAAACAGTTTTAGATCTTTGACTTCAGCTCATGAAAAATGGGAGCAAAAACAAAAGTGGTGCGTTTATATTTTTGTTCAGTGTAATAAAAGCTACAATCAGCAAGTCAAATAAAAATACTTGAGATTAAAACAGACACCTTAGTGCCATTTGTAATTGTCTCTCATGTGCCAGGCTAATTCCTCATGCAACCCATGCAGTATTTATTAAAATTTTTTCCACCGTGTGTTGATCAGTGTCCGTGATGACGCACAAAGAGGGATATGCAAATTTAAGCACTCCGTAACTCTAACAAGCGCATCGTTTCCTGTACGAGTCAAACAGAATTAGCCGGCTGACTTGCTTTCCTACTTGTAAATTAATAAAGTCTTTGCATGTTGCATCATTTCTTCTTTTTCTATTTGTTTGTGAATCTTCCTATCCGGGCCCTGTGGATGTTATTACTCTACCGCGTCTCTCGCTGTTTCACGCTTGTAGCCTCCGCACACACACCAAGCTCGCAGGTACAGTGCCGAACACATCACAAGTAGCTGACGTCAACGCTGCTGTAAGAGCTCTAAGAGCCCCTCCACAGGAGCCATTTTTTAACAAGCACACCCACACTCTGCCAACTTCAGCCTTGCTATTGTCCAAATACAAGCAAACTGTCACTCACTGTGCTCTGGGGAGGCGAGCGCGGTAGGAAAACAATAGTTTTCCCATCATGACGAGTCCATTTTGGATGGTTAAACTGGAGCCAAACGTAATCTTTTTTAGCAAGCCCATATCTCATGAGTTGAAATCAAATAACGCTGTTGGATTTTAGAATTGTCTTTTTTTTTTTTTTTTCTTGTCAGTACTATTCAGTGCTATTTTCAATAGCCACATTAGTATGTCTCTCTCTCACAAGTGAGAAAATGAGTTTTTCTACCTCCCACCATTTCATTATCTGAGTGATCTCCCAGTGCGCAGTCTAATTCCTTTAGCAAGGCCCCGCTTTCTGCAGACTCCTTACCGCACTTTGAAAGCCACAGAGATAGAAACAAAATGGGGACAAGCAGAGAAAGAGAGCAGGAGATACACCGAGGTAATGAATGGAATTTTACAGTGAATCAGAAAAAGACGGTAAAGTCTTCGCGCGAACGTACAAGTGCGTTTCAGAGATGCACCTACAAAGATGCAAAGCAAGCCGCCCACATGTAAGCTTCATCCCACACCTTCACACTGTCAGTCTGCATCTACACAGATCAATTTCATCGGTAACAACGGAGCGTCTAATTGCAAAGCTGATGTTTTTTTTTTTCCTCTCTGAAAAGAACAAAAGTCGACCTCAAGGTCAAACAACATTCTATAAATTGCCATTAAGTGTTAGTTGACATATTTTTCTTAGAGCAGGGGTGTCAAACTCATTTTCTTTCAGGGGCCACATTCAGCCCAATTTGATCTCCAGTGGGCCGGACTAGTAAAATAATAGCATAATAACATATAAATAGACAATTCCGATTTTTTTTTTTTTTTTTTAATGCAAAAAATAACAATTAATTATGAAAACATTTACATTTTACAAACTATCCAAACAGAAAAGATGTGAATAACCTGAAAAAACAGAAATTTCTGAAGCAAAATAAGAAGAAATAATAAGAAAAATTTGATCAACATTCTGCCTCAACTCATGATTTCTACATGTGCATTACAGATCAGATCTACCAAGACACAAAACAGGCAGAATATTGTTAAAATTGCACTTATTTTTCTTTAGACATTTCAGGTTGGTCATATAACAATCAAATAACAGCATAATAACCTATAAATGACAACTCCAAATTTTTTTTGTGCAAAAAATAACGTTAGATGATGATACTATTTCTATCCAAAAACAAAAAAAGATGTGAATAACTGAAAAAACAATGATATTTCTGAAGAAAAACAAGTATAATTTTATCAATATTATGCCTCAACTTATGATTTCTACATGTGCATTACAGATCAGAACTATCAAGACACAAAACAGGCAGAATATTGTTAAAATTGCACTTATTTTTCTTTAGAAATTCCAGGTTCATATTTGTTCGGGTTATTGACGTTTTATTATTAAAGGATATCAGAATTTGATGTTCTTTGCAGTAAATCAAATAGAAAAAATTGGTGTTGCCATTATTTTTAGGCATAATGTCATTACTTTTTTCACATTAAACCAAGAAGAAAATTTGGAGTCATTATTTCTAGGTTATTTTGCTATTATTTTCGAGTTTGACGCCCTTGACTGTTCATATCTTCTGCATTTTGCAAAGCCATCCCGCGGGCCGGATTGGAACCTTTGGCGGGCTGGTTTTGGCCCCCGGGCCTTATGTTTGACACCTGTGTCTTAGAGCATGTGGAAAACAATTAGTCCAGGTAGAAAAAAAAAGGTAGAGGAAAAGTTTGAAAAAGTAGTGAAAATAAACCCTCAAACTTGTCATTACAGCTTGTATGGATTTGTCAGAAATTACAGCAGATCTACTCTAGTAATTTACTCGTGGTTGGAAGTACAATAAAGTCTGTGGAAACGCTTGTGGTTTTGGAGAACGTTTTTAAAAAGACAGAAGAAGGAGTCTGATGCCATTGAGGAAAATAAACAAGGACAAGAGGCACAAAAAAAAAAAAAAAAAAATGCAGTTGAATATTGTCAGACGTTTACCCATCAAACACCCAGCTAAGGAGTTTCATCAGGACTGTGGGCGGGATTTGATTAGCTGCGACTGTCATATGGAGCTAAATCTGGAAACAAATGCATTCATATGACAGACTATTTACAATACTGACACTTTTGAGGTGATCAGACTGAATGGATTACGCTTTTTGTAAATTACAGACACAATAAGTTTAGCTTTGCGAACTAAAAATATGTGTCGTATCCATCGTTTGTAGATCCATATTAGTGACATTTAAGTGTTTTAACCCTTTCATGCATAGTGGTCACTACAGTGGACAGCTGTTCTCTCGTATATTCATGGATTTTATTGTTTTAGTTCCATATCAGTGAACACAGTGGACGCTCACACTGTAAAAAAATCTAAATCTGACTAAGTGTATTTTTCTCATCTCTAATCCAAATATCTCATCGCACTTAAAATAAGATAGAATCACCTAAAGAGGAACTTTTCACTGATTTATAGACAATAGATCTGAAAAATCTGATTTCAAGAAATCTTACCAAGATCATTTTCACTTGTTCCATTAGCAGATTTTTTTTTTGCTTGAATTAAGCAAAAAAAAATTTACTCTATAGGTGATTATGTCTTATTTTAAGTGTGATGAGATATTTTGACAAGAAATGAGAAAAATTGGTAAGATTTAAATTTTTGATTCATACCGTTACTGTAACTTTACTGTTCTTGATAAACCTGATCTGCACTAACATGTTTAAGTGTAAATCAATTGCTAGTTGTTATTAAACTGTAATTAACAGGTTTTTGTGTTGTTGTTGTTTTTTTTTTTTGTCTATTATCTCCATGAAGTGAGCAATGACTAGCATTAGTGTATGTTAAAATGTGAGAAAACATCAGATTAGCTGCATTAAAAATCTTTTCATTTCATAGTTTTCACACAGTTTATCAGTAAATACATTTCTTTGCTTCAAAAATTTAATGAATGGTGTCCAGCTGAGTGGATATTTTTGCAACTCCATGACAAATGGGTTCATAAAAACTATTTCAATCACATTGTTTTTTGTTTTTTTTTTAATGCTTCGAGGAATAAAAACTCTCACAAATAAAAATCCTGATTTAGGCTCTTATAATTCGTGCATGAAAGGGTTAACTGATCATCTCTAAGCCTAAAATTGTCTTTTTTTCTTATTTTGACTAAGTAAACAGTTAGAAAATATGCTACTTTTTTTTCACAGATCTTTCAAAATCTAGCAGTCATTTACAATTTACTGCATGATATAATTCTGCTAAAACGGCTTCTAGTACAGGCATTATTAAAAATACCATAATAACCTAATTAAACCTATAAAGCGCAACATCTCAGGTTTCAGAAACTGTTTGAATTTTTCCGATCGCACAAGCGGTCAAAGAGTTACAGCCATCCAAACTGCATATGCGCAGGGTGTGTCAGCAATGACACGTCAGGTTTTAAAGAGTTAAAGCATCCATTTAAGTACCTACATATAACCTAAAAAATTATTAAATTACTTGTTTTTATAATCAAGTTTTAGCAATGATTGAATGATTAAAATTTGGAGAAGATATCAGGGCTTGGTTAACAAAAGGAAATGTCAGCAAACTCTATTTAGTGACATTTCAACTTTGTATATGTACTGCTACATTTATGCATCATCCATCTAAATCTCCTTTAAAATGTCACATTTATTGTACGTTAACTGTCGGTATCTATTGCATCATACCTCACTCAAACCCATTGGTTTTGTCATATATAGGAACTCTATCTTACTTGTTTATTTTATTTTACTTTTTACCACATGCTTCTTACCTACTCCATGTTCTGTGTTGAAGCTAATTCCTAGTAATGTGAACCCTGTTTAACTTACATGGCAATAATCATGATTCTGATTATTTGAAATATTGCATCTTAGCTCTGGATTATTAGGTTTTTGTTGATAATGTACCTAATATATTTCAATACGAGCAACAAAGACACTTAAAGTTCATCAGAAACCAGTGTTTTGCTTTTGATTTACCATGTATGTAACAAGCAAAACCTGACTTTTTCACTAAAATATATTATTAATTCAACATAAAAACATCTACATTCACTGTTATTTGTCAAAATACATGGGTTTTACTGTTGAGGGTGTTACAGAGGATGATTATGGAGCCTTTAAATGTCCAAATAAAACACTGAAAAGCTGAGACACCGCATTTAACCTGAATTATTCAATGTATTAATAGGATTAACGGTTCAAAAGTTATTAAACATCTTAGATCAATACATGTTTTTGGCTGCTTAGGTCTTTGAGAGTTAAACTTCCTGACAAAATATTGCAGAAGTGTTGAGAAAAGGCCAAAAGGTGATAGAAAGAGAAAGAGAAAAATACAGAATCAAGGTTATACTAACCACATAGAAACGCGGATATGAATTGAATTTTTGGTTCACAAATGCAGAAATGGCTTCTTTTTTTTTTGTCATCTGAAACATGAAGCAGTAGAGAAACCTGCCGTCTATATCCTGAAGGTGAAGAAGTCAGATAATGCAGAAAAATACAGAAAAATATAATCCGCAGACAGTATTTTGTTGTATTAACTCTTTAAAACCTGATGCGTCACCTATGACACATGACACACCCTGCATATATAAAGTTTGGATCTCTGTAACTCTTTGATTATTTGTGCAACTGGACAAATTCCAGTGATTTCTGAAACCTGAGATGTTGCGCTTGATAGGTTTAATTGGGCAATTTCGGTAATTTCACTCACACCTGTACTAGAAGCTGGAGAAGATGCCGTTTTAGAAGAATGATAGCATGCAGTACATTGCAAATGACTGTCGGATTTGGAAAGATCGGGGAAATAAAGTGCTCTGGAAAAAAAAGGCGTCTGAAAAAATGGTCAAACGGACTCACTCACAGCATATTTTCTAACTTTTTTTACAGTAAAAATAAGAAAAAAATGTCCAGCTGGAGCATTGCAGACTTAGGGTTTAGATCATTTCACGTTTTAGTTGTATCTGCGTCCATATCAGTGCCTACATCTAACCTAAAAATGATTAAATTACCAGCTTTTAGAATGAAGTTTTGGCAATGATTGCATCATCCATCTAAATCTCCTCTAAAATGTCATTTTTCTTGTACATTAACTGTCGGTTTATATTATATTATCTGAAATTTTGCATCTTAGCTCTGGATTATTAGGTTTTTGTTAATTATTTACCAAACATCTTTCAATATAAGCAACAAAGACACTTAAAGTTTATCGGAAACCACCTTATATGTAATGAGAAAAGGCCAAAAGTTGGGAAAAAAATAGAAAGTACTCTGGAAAAATGGGCAAACAGACATATTTTTGAACATTTTAGTTAAAATAATCAAAAGATGTCAGGGTTTGGTTTGACAGACATGACATTTATACTTCCTAAATGTATAGGAATCCAGTCTGCTACATTAATGCATCATCCATCTAAAACGTCAGTTTTATTGCACATTACCTGTCAGTATCTATTGTATTATCTGAAATTTTACATTTTAGCTCTGGATTATTAGGTTTTTGTGGATTATTTACCAAACATCTTTCAATATAAGCAACAAAGACACTTAAAGTTTGTCGGAAACCATCTTATATGTGATGAGAAAAGGCCAAAAGTTGGGAAAAAAATAGAAAGTACTCTGGAAAAATGGGCAAACAGACATATTTTTGAACATTTTAGTTAAAATAATCAAAAGATGTCAGGGTTTGGTTTGACAGACATGACATTTATACTTCCTAAATGTATAGGAATCCAGTCTGCTACATTAATGCATCATCCATCTAAAACGTCAGTTTTATTGCACATTACCTGTCAGTATCTATTGTATTATCTGAAATTTTACATTTTAGCTCTGGATTATTAGGTTTTTGTGGATTATTTACCAAACATCTTTCAATATAAGCAACAAAGACACTTAAAGTTTGTTGGAAACCATCTTATATGTGATGAGAAAAGGCCCAAGGTGAAAAAAAGTGCTCTGAAAAAATGTACAAACAGACTCGCAGCAAATTTTTTAACCTTTTTACAGTAAAAATAGGAAAAAAAAAAAGTCCAGCTGTCCCATTTTAGACTTGGGGTTTAGATCATCTCCCATTTTAGTTGTATCTGCGTCCATATCAGTGCCTACATCTAAGCTAAAAATGATTAAATCATCAGTTTTTACATTGAAGTTTTGGAAATGATTGCATCATCCATTTAAATCTCCTCTAAAATGTCATTTTTCTTGTACGTTAACTGTCAGTTTATGTTATATTATCTGAAATATTGCATCTTAGCTCTGGATTATTAGGTTTTTGTTAATTATTTACCAAACATCTTTCAATATAAGCAACAAAGACACTTAAAGTTTGTTGGAAACCACCTTATATGTAATGAGAAAAGGCCAAAAGTTGGAAAAAAAAAAAATAGAAAGTGCATATTTTTGAACATTTTAGTTAAAATAATCAAAGGATGTCAGGGTTTGGTTTGACAGAAATGATATTTATACTTCCTAAATGTATAGGAATCCAGTCTGCTACATTAATGCATCATCCATCTAAAATGTCAGATTTATTGTACATTAACTGTCGGTATGTATTATATTATCTGAAATACTGCATTTTAGCTCTGGATTATAAGGTTTTTGTTGATTATTTACCAAACATCTTTCAATATAAGCAACAAAGACACTTGAAATCCATTGGAAACCATCTTATATGTGATGAGAAAAGGCCAAAAGTGAAAAAAAGTGCTCTGAAAAAATGTACAAACAGACTCACAGCAAATTTTTTAACCTTTTTAACAGTAAAAATAAGGGGAAAAAAATGTCCAGCTTTCCCATTTTAGACTTAGGGTTTAGATCATTTCACATTTTAGTTGTATCTGTGTCCATATCAGTGCCTACATCTAAGCTAAAAATGATTAAATAACCAGTTTTTATAATGAAGTTTTGGCAATGATTGAATGATTAAGATTTGGAAAAGATGTCAGGGTTTGGTTTAACATATTTAAATGACATTTATACTTCCTAAATGAATAGGAATCCAGTCTGCAACATTAATGCATCATCCATCTTAAACGTCAGTTTTATTGCACATTAACTGTCGGTATCGTATTATCTGAAATTTAGCATTTTAGCTCTGGATTATTAGGTTTTTGTTGATTATTTACCAAACATCTTTCAATATAAGCAACAAAGTCACTTAAAGTTTGTCAGAAACCACCTTATATGTGATGAGAAAAGGCCAAAAGTGGAAAAATAAATAAATAAATAAATGAAAAAATGATTAAATTATCAGTTTTTAGAATGAACTAGAATTATATTATCTGAAATATTGCGTTTTAGCTCTGGATTATTAGGTTTTTGTTGATTATTTACCAAACATCTTTCAATATAAGCAACAAAGACACTTGAAATCCATTGGAAACCACCTTATATGTGATGAGAAAAGGCCAAAAGTGAAAAAAAAGTGCTCTGAAAAAATGTACAAACAGACTTGCAGCAAATTTTTTAACCTTTTTACAGTAAAAAAAAAAAAAAAAAAAAAAAAAAAATGTCCAGCTGGACCATTTTAGACTTAAGGTTTAGATCATTTCACATTTTAGTTGCATCTGCATCTATATCAGTGCCTACATCTAAGCTAAAAATGATTAAATTATCAGTTTTTAGAATGAACTAGAATCATATTATCTGAAATATTGCGTTTTAGCTCTGGATTATTAGGTTTTTGTTGATTATTTACCAAACATCTTTCAATATAAGCAACAAAGACACTTGAAATCCATTGGAAACCACCTTATATGTGATGAGAAAAGGCCAAAAGTGAAAAAAAAGTGCTCTGAAAAAATGTACAAACAGACTCGCAGCAAATTTTTTAACCTTTTTACAGTAAAAAAAAAAAAAAAAAAAAAAAAAAATGTCCAGCTGGACCATTTTAGACTTAAGGTTTAGATCATTTCACATTTTAGTTGCATCTGCATCTATATCAGTGCCTACATCTAAGCTAAAAATGATTAAATTATCAGTTTTTAGAATGAACTAGAATTATATTATCTGAAATATTGCGTTTTAGCTCTGGATTATTAGGTTTTTGTTGATTATTTACCAAACATCTTTCAATATAAGCAACAAAGACACTTGAAATCCATTGGAAACCACCTTATATGTGATGAGAAAAGGCCAAAAGTGAAAAAAAAATGCTCTGAAAAAATGTAAAAACAAACTCGCAGCAAATTTTTTAACCTTTTTAAAAAAAAAAAAAAAAAAAAAAAAAAAAAAATGTCCAGCTGGACCATTTTAGACTTAAGGTTTAGATCATTTCACATTTTAGTTGCATCTGCATCTATATCAGTGCCTACATCTAAGCTAAAAATGATTAAATTATCAGTTTTTAGAATGAACTAGAATTATATTATCTGAAATATTGCGTTTTAGCTCTGGATTATTAGGTTTTTGTTGATTATTTACCAAACATCTTTCAATATAAGCAACAAAGACACTTGAAATCCATTGGAAACCACCTTATATGTGATGAGAAAAGGCCAAAAGTGAAAAAAAAGTGCTCTGAAAAAATGTACAAACAGACTCGCAGCAAATTTTTTAACCTTTTTACAGTAAAAAAAAAAAAAAAAAAATGTCCAGCTGGACCATTTTAGACTTAAGGTTTAGATCATTTCACATTTTAGTTGCATCTGCATCTATATCAGTGCCTACATCTAAGCTAAAAATGATTAAATTATCAGTTTTTAGAATGAACTAGAATTATATTATCTGAAATATTGCGTTTTAGCTCTGGATTATTAGGTTTTTGTTGATTATTTACCAAACATCTTTCAATATAAGCAACAAAGACACTTGAAATCCATTGGAAACCACCTTATATGTGATGAGAAAAGGCCAAAAGTGAAAAACGTGCTCTGAAAAAATTCCCAAAAGGACATAATTTTTAACATTTTAAGTTAGTCAAAATAATAATAATAATAATAATAATAATAACAATAAAAAAGTCCAGGCAGACCATTTTAATCTTAGGATTTAAAGGGTTAACTGATTATGATGATGTCATTTCATTCACTCTGCAAAGTGACGTCACTCGCGAGGACATCGAGGCCCGATTCCAAGCGCACGCGGATACCCGTACATCGGAGCACAGCGCCGGACGGGCTCTAGTTAAATGACTTGACACTGTGAGGGAAGCCATACATCAACCTGTTGTTTTTTTGGCCAGGCATCACCAGGCTCGGCTGGGGAGTCAGTAATGCTATGGTTGCCATTTATCAAACGACAGGGTTACTGCGGCTCCGGATCAACGGGCGCTGCCGCCGTAAACAAACAAACAAAACGGGAGGCCTGATGAATACAACTAGCTGCCCAGAGGGAGCAAAAAGAGGGAGAACACAGGATAGAAAACGAGGGGGAAAAAAAAAAATCTGATGTGCCACAGTCAGACAGAAAAACCCTGACAATGAAGACTAAATAAAACATGAAACATACTGTAGCATCCCCCTATCGCTCTTCCACCATCTGCACAGGGACTGACAGAAAAACATGTCTGTAAAAGCTTTGATATATCTCCTGGTGCATAACCAAATGCATGCACACACGTCAGCTTATCTTCTTTTTCTTACCCTTTTTTTTTTTTTTTTTCCCTACAGTACAAGTTGCAGTATATTGTGCACAGACCATCCATTCCTGACAGTATAATTGCAAACCATTTCATTTTTAGGAATCCCCTCTTTGACTTCATTATCCTTGATTCAGATCCAAATACCTTCAATTCTAAAGAAAGGATAAAAAAAAAAAAAAAAAAGCTTGAGATTTCCATTCCTTTCCAAATTTCCATCTGTAGGAAGAAATCAAAGATGATGCTTTTATCTCACATTCACCGTGAATTCAAAGCCCTTCACTTGATTTTAATCTGTTGTGCATCATCTTTTCATTTAAAGAAGGAATGCAAATGCATAAAAAACACACACAAGAAAAAGAAAACATTTATTTTTTACCCATAAAAACCCAGTGCTACTTTTGTGACAGTTCCCAATTTTTTTTTTTTTCTCTGTATTTAACCTTACTTAAGGAATTTATCACCATTTATTATCATATTATCTTCTGTATTTTGCATTTTTTTCAGTGTAAATCATGTATTTTTCCTCTATTTAATTCGCTGATCATGTACATGCTCATTAAAGCTCAGAGTAAATTCAAAGCTTATTATATAAAAAACAGAAAACTTTGACTTTTTCGGTAAAATATATTAATAACAAGCGTTAATATTGAATTATAATATATATGCTGCTAAAAAAGTGCATTTTTCTTCAATTTTCTCTGTTTTGATAGAATAATGTTGACTCATGATCAGTAAATTAAATATAAGAAAATAAAGTGAAAAATAAATAATGATCCAGTGCTACTTTTTAACTGATTTATCCCCCTTTTTTTTTTTTTTAATATTACGCTCTGTTTTGCATTTTTTTGGTATAAATCATGTTTTTTCCTATGTTGTACTCACAGATCATGTAAATGTTCATTAAAGCTTAGAGTAAATTCAAAGCTTATTATATAAAACGCAGAAAACTTTGACTTTTTCAGTAAAATATATCATTAACTGAACGTAATAACAAGCGTTAATATTAAATTATAATACATATGCTGCTGAAAAAGTGCATTTTTCTTCAATTTTCTCTGTTTTGGTATGATAATGTTGACTCGTAATCAGTAAATTAAATATAAAAAAATAAAGTGAAAAATAAATAAAGATCCACTGCTACTTTTATGACCCTTTTTAACTGATTTATCACCCATTTTTTTTAATATTACGCTCTGTTTTGCATTTTTTTGGTGTAAATCGTGTATTTTTCTATGTTGTACTCACAGATCATGTAAATGTTCATTAAAGCTTAGAGTAAATTCAAAGCTTATTATATAAAAACAGAAAACTATGACTTTTTCAGTAAAATATACCATTAACTGAATGTAATAACAAGCGTTAATACTGAATAATAATATATATGCTGCTGAAAAAGTGCATTTTTCTTCAGTTTTCTCTGTTTTGATAGAATGTTGACTCGTAATCAGTAAATTAAATATAAGAAAATAAAGTGAAAAATAAATAACAATCCAGTGCTACTTTTATGACCCTTTTTAACTGATTTATCACCCATTTTTTTAATATTGCGCTCTGTTTTGCATTTTTTTGGTATAAATCATGTATTTTCCTATGTTGTACTCACAGATCATGTAAATGTTCATTAAAGCTTAGAGTAAATTCAAAGCTTATTATATAAAAACAGAAAACTTTGACTTTTTCAGTAAAATATAGCATTAACTGAACGTAATAACAAGCGTTAATATTAAATTATAATACATATGCTGCTGAAAAAGTGCATTTTTCTTCAATTTTCTCTGTTTTGGTATGATAATGTTGGCTCGTAATCAGTAAATTAAATATAAGAAAATAAAGTGAAAAATAAATAAGATCCACTGCTACTTTTATGACCCTTTTTAACTGATTTATCACCCATTTTTTTTAATATTACGCTCTGTTTTGCATTTTTTTTGGTGTAAATCGTGTATTTTTCTATGTTGTACTCACAGATCATGTAAATGTTCATTAAAGCTTAGAGTAAATTCAAAGCTTATTATATAAAAACAGAAAACTATGACTTTTTCAGTAAAATATACCATTAACTGAATGTAATAACAAGCGTTAATACTGAATAATAATACATATGCTGCTGAAAAAGTGCATTTTTCTTCAGTTTTCTCTGTTTTGATAGAATGTTGACTCGTAATCAGTAAATTAAATATAAGAAAATAAAGTGAAAAATAAATAACAATCCAGTGCTACTTTTATGACCCTTTTTAACTGATTTATCACCCATTTTTTTAATATTGCGCTCTATGTTTTGCATTTTTTTGGTATAAATCATGTATTTTCCTATGTTGTACTCACAGATCATGTAAATGTTCATTGAAGCTTAGAGTAAATTCAAAGCTTATTATATAAAACGCAGAAAACTTTGACTTTTTCAGTAAAATATATCATTAAGTGAACGTAATAACAAGCGTTAATATTAAATTATAATACATATGCTGCTGAAAAAGTGCATTTTTCTTCAATTTTCTCTGTTTTGGTATGATAATGTTGGCTCGTAATCAGTAAATTAAATATAAGAAAATAAAGTGAAAAATAAATAAAGATCCACTGCTACTTTTATGACCCTTTTTAACTGATTTATCACCCATTTTTTTAATATTGCGCTCTATGTTTTGCATTTTTTTGGTATAAATCATGTATTTTCCCATGTTGTACTCACAGATCATGTAAATGTTCATTAAAGCTCAGAGTAAATTCAAAGCTTATTATATAAAAACAGAAAACTTTGACTTTTTCAGTAAAATATATCATTAACTGAACGTAATAACAAGCGTTAATACTGAATAATAATACATATGCTGCTGAAAAAGTGCATTTTTCTTCAATTTTCTCTGTTTTGGTATGATAATGTTGGCTCGTAATCAGTAAATTAAATATAAGAAAATAAAGTGAAAAATAAATAAAGATCCACTGCTACTTTATGACCCTTTTTAACTGATTTATCACCCATTTTTTTTAATATTATGCTCTGTTTTGCATTTTTTTTGGTGTAAATCGTGTATTTTTCTATGTTGTACTCACAGATCATGTAAATGTTCATTAAAGCTTAGAGTAAATTCAAAGCTTATTATATAAAAACAGAAAACTATGACTTTTTCAGTAAAATATACCATTAACTGAATGTAATAACAAGCGTTAATACTGAATAATAATACATATGCTGCTGAAAAAGTGCATTTTTCTTCAGTTTTCTCTGTTTTGATAGAATGTTGACTCGTAATCAGTAAATTAAATATAAGAAAATAAAGTGAAAAATAAATAACAATCCAGTGCTACTTTTATGACCCTTTTTAACTGATTTATCACCCATTTTTTTTAATATTGCGCTCTATGTTTTGCATTTTTTTGGTATAAATCATGTATTTTCCTATGTTGTACTCACAGATCATGTAAATGTTCATTAAAGCTCAGAGTAAATTCAAAGCTTATTAAATAAAAACAGAAAACTATGACTTTTTCAGTAAAATATACCATTAACTGAATGTAATAACAAGCGTTAATACTGAATTATAATACATATGCTGCTGAAAAAGTGAATTTTTCTTCAATTTTCTCTGTTTTGATCGAATGTTGACTCATGATCAGTAAATTAAATATAAGAAAATAAAGTGACAAATAAATAAAGATCCAGTGCTACTTTTGTGGTCCTTTTTAACTGATTTATCACCCTTTTTTTTTAATATTACACTCTATATTTTGCATTTTTTGGTGTAAATCCTGTATTTTCCTATATTCAATTCACAGATCATGTAGATGTTCATGAAAACTCCGAATTCATTCAAAGTTCATTACATCAAAACAGAGAAAAATGAAGAAAAAGTTACTTTTACAGCAAAGATATTGCTAATTGAATGTAAAAATAAGTGTATCCATTCACTGTCATTGATGCAACTCCATGGGTTTTACTGGTGAATCAATGTTGTAGAAGATGACGGTGTTTCCATGGTAACTACAAAGCCTCTGAATGTACATAAAAACATGACAAACTGTTTTTTGGTTTTTTTTTACACCAATTATTCACATGTTTTGATAGGATTAGTGGATAAACGGGTATTAAACCTTATAGATCAATATATGGTTGGTCTTTAAGGGTTAAGACACAAAATACAAGAGGAATCATATATCATTTATGGTCATTCTTAGGTAAATCTGATATGTATAATCACATATTTATAAAGGTTAGATCTGGACAAAAATATAGATCTGTTCCTTTCTGCTTCAGAACATAATGGAGTCAAAGAAAGAACAAAAAACAAACAACAAAAAAACAATACAGAAGTCATTTCACAGTCATATTTAGTTAAAACATTCTGTCATTCTGCGGATCAGTGTCCTAAACCAATTTAATTAACAGAATTATAGCTTCGCTCATAGGCATATTTGTTCGGCAGATGGCTTTAGAGTCTGTTTTGAGACTTTTAAATGCAGATGCACTGGATTATTTCTTGAAGTTAATTCAACAGTCTGGGCGTCGGGAGTGTTAACAGAGTGGCTGATTAGAACAAAAAAGTTGACGGCTGACACTAAAAGAGCTACTGAAGGGAAGAAATCTGCAAAGGCTGCTGTGAGGAGCAGCTAAAATTAACCCATAAAGACCCAGTGCTACTTTTGTGGCAGTTCCCAAATGAATTTCTCACTTATTTAAATGATTTATCACCATTTACTGTAATATTATCCTCTATATTTTGTGTTTTTTCAGTCTAAATCCTGAACAGAAGTTACATTGTATTGCACTTATGTAGGATTTTTCAGAAATATGCATTTTCTTAAGTGATTTATAATATTATCCTCTGAATTTTGTATTTTTTCAGTGAAAATCACATGTTTTCCTGTATTTAAATTACTGATTATGTAGATGTTCTGATTAAAGTTTAGGGTTATCTTATGAGAAACAGAGAAAACTGAAGAAAATGTGATTTTTCTCAGCAAATATATCATTAATTGAACATAAAACAAGTGTCTCCATCTACTGTCATTAACCCTTTCATGCATGAATTATGAAAAAAAAAAAGTATTTAGATTTTTTTAGAGGTTGAAACGCATTTTGATTTAAAAAAAAAAAAAAAAAAAAATATATATATATATATATATATATATATATATATATATATATATATATATATATGGTTTTATTAAGAAGACATTTAACCTCCTGAGATCCAAGAAAGTACACATTTTGGGTTTTTTAAATTAAATATTTGCCTATATTGGAAACATCATGATGCAATAGTTTTTTCAGATGCTTTTTTTTTTTTTTTTTTTTTTTTAATATGGAACGTCTTTTGCAGTGGACAATTTTCTGGTCGTCTTTTTGTATAAAGCTGTGAAACTCTTGTCTACAAACGTGGTCAGAAAACCCAAAGCTGGGTCTTAGGAGGTTAATTTTATGAGATCACAGAGCAGTCCAAATTCTAAATTATTGTATTGCTTAGGGCACAGGTGTCAAACATGTGGTCCGGGGGGCCAAATCTGGCCCGCCAAAAGGTTCAGTCTGGCCCCTGGGATGAAGGTTCAGGTTCCACATTCAGACCAATTCAATCTCAAGTGGATCAGATCAGTAAAATACTATCATAATAACCCATAAATACTCACAACTCCAAATATTTCTCTTTGTAAATGTAAAAAATTTCATGTCATTTTACTGTATTTACACGAAAACAAACAAAAACATGAATAACCTCAACAAATAGAAACATTTTTGAAATGTCTGAAGTGTAATTTTAACAAAATTCTGCCTGTTATTAAATGTTTTGTGTATTTGCTGATCCACTGTGATCCATCTGTAAGTTGTAATTTATACGTTTAAGTGATAAACTGAGACGTAATATTGTTAAAATTGCACTTCATTTTCATAAGAAATTTCAGTTTGTTCATGTTATTGACATTTTTTTAAGGGATAGTTGGTAGATGAAAACGTTTTCATCACATAATTTGACTTTTTTTTCCTCGAAAACAGAAGAAAGTTTGGAGTTGACATGATTTATATATTATTATGTTATTATTTCACTGGTACGGCCCACTTCAGATTAAATTTGTCTGAACGAAAATGAGTTTGACACCTCTGGCTTAGGGTCTATAGCACAGGTGTCAAACATGTGGCCTGGGGGCCAAATCCAGCCCGCCAAAGGGTCCAGTCTGGCCCCTGGGATGAATTTGTGAAATGCAAAAATTATACCAAAGATATTGATCATTTTAGTTCAGTTTAGTTCACATTCAAACCAATTCAATCTCAAGTGGATCAGATCAGTAAAATACTATCATAATAACCCATAAATACTCACAACTCCAAATATTTCTCTTTGTAAATGTAAAAAAATTCATGTCATTTTACTGTATTTACACGAAAACAAACTAACATTTCACAAAAACATGAATAACCTCAACACATATAAACATTTTGGAAATGTCTGAAGTGTAATTTTAACAATATTCTGCCTGTTATTAAATGTTTTGTGTATTTGCTGATCCACTGTGATCCATCTGTAAGTTGTAATTTATACGTTTAAGTGATAAACTGAGACGTAATATTGTTAAAATTGCACTTCATTTTCTTAAGAAATTTCAGTTTGTTCATGTTATTGACATTTTTTTAAGGGATAGTTGGTAGATGTAAACATTTTCGTCACATAATTTGACTTTTTTTTCCTCGAAAACATAGAAAAAAGTTTGGAGTTGACATGATTTATATATTATTATGTTATTATTTTCACTGGTACGGCCCACTTCAGATTAAATTTGGCTGAACGAAAATGAGTTTGACACCTCTGGCTTAGGGTCTATAGAGACTGCCCCCATGTGGTTTGGAGGATATTACCTTTATAACCCTTTGGAAAGTGAGCTTAAACTATGTGTCTGTAAATGTGGACATCATGCATGAAAGGGTTCATCAAACTCCATGGGTTTTGCTGTTGAATCAATGTTGTAGATGACAGTGTTTCCATGGTAACTACAGAGCCTCTGAATGTCCAAATGGGTCATATCTGGCAACCATGAAAAGCTGTAAAAGTGCATTTTACACCAATTATTCACACGTATTGATAGGATTAATGGATCAGCAGTTATTAAATATTTTATATCAGCTGATGATTTTGGGTTTTTATGCGTTAAAATCACACTAGACTAGATAAACAAAACATAAAGTAACTCCCTTGTCTATCACGTTGCACATTTCTATGCATTTATGATGATTTCACAGGAGCTGCTGTTTCATACATAATGCATTTGATCCCAAAACAATTCAAAATTGCATTTACACAAGATATGACCGGATGCTGAGCGCGTTAAACCAAAAACCGAAAGCATTTAAGGAATGAAATGTGATCGGTAATTATTGCAACGTGTGGCATGTGGAGGGAGGTGTGGAAAGGCTGGAGAGTCACGGCGATGCTGGTGGGGGTAAAAAAAAAAAAAAAAAAAAAGCGGTTGAGTGCTGATGAACATTTGAGCATTTCTACATGCCTGAAGGAATTCCATTAACCACTCTGATTAAAGTAATCATTGGAGCCATCGGTGCCTGTCAGATGCCATCCCTGCCCTCCCAATTACCCAGATCTCCTTGAACTCAATTGCTCACATCATCATGGAGACTGGGGTGGCAAGCAAGGCAAAGGCAGTGAGGCTGCGCTGAGCGTGAGACATCTCCGGAGGGGGGTGGGGGGTGGGGGGTCGGTGAGGCAACAGTCAAGCATATGGAATGTGTCCACCCCCTCTCTCTATTACTATACACTGGCTGGCCACATATTAGCATAATTAGCATTTACACATTTTGTCATGTCAAGTACGGTGTGGTCTAAATGTAGGAAAAAAGAGGCTAAAAAAAAGTACTTGTGGGTGTTTCTATTGTGCATATGGTTGAGTATTTTCATCGTACAGATTGAAGGTAAATTGGCATATTGGATATTAGTATTATTTATTACTAATAGTATTGATTTTTTTTACTAAACTAACTGATATGCAAGTAAAATATGCATTCATGGACTATGTTAAAGAATCTGAACATACTTAACCCATTTTTTCTCTTTCTTAAGTGATTTATCAGCGTTTATTATAATATTATCCTCTGTATTTTGCATTTTTTTCAGTGAAAATCCGGTATTTTTATATGTTTAATTAAAAGATTATGTGGATTTTCACAGAAGATCTGATTAAATTTGAGGGGTTTTATGTCAAAAACAGAGGGATTTGAAGAAAAGGTGACTTTTTCAGAAAAAAAAAAAAAAAAAAAAAAAAATCAGCAAGTGAACATAAAAACATTTAGTGGGGAATTAATGTTGTAAAACGCATGCATTCATGGACTATGTTAAAGAATCTGAACATACTTAACCCATAAAGACCCAGTGTTACATTTACAGCACTTTTTTTCTCTTTCTTAAGTGATTTATCAGTATTTATTATACTATTATCCTCTGTATTTTGCTTTTTTTTCAGCAAAAATCAGGTATTTTTATGTATTTATTTCAAAGATTATGTGAATGTTCACCAAAGATCAGAATAAATTTGAGGGGTTTTATGTCAAAAACAGAGGAATTTGAAGAAAAAGTGACTTTTTCAGCAAAAAAAAATATCAATTAGTGAATGTAAAAACAACTGTCAGGGTTTTACTGGGGAATTAATGTTGTAAAACACATGCATTCATGGACTATGTTAAAGAATCTAAACATTCTTAACCCATAAAGACCCAGTGTTACATTTATGGCACGTTTTTTCTCTTTCTTAAGTGATTTATCAGCATCTATTACACTATTATCCTCTGAATTTTGCATTTTTCAGAGAAAATCAGATATTTTTATGTATTCAATTCAAAGATTATGTGGAATGTTCACCAAAGATCAGATTAAATTCGAGGGGTTTTATGTCAAAAACAGAGGGATTTGAAGAAAAAGTGACTTTTTCAGCAAAAAGAAAATCAACAAGTGAACATAAAAACAACTGTTAAGGTTTTAGTGGGGAATTAATGTTGTAAAATACATGCATTCATGGACTGTGTTAAAGAATCGAAATGTACTTAACCCATAAAGACCCAGTGTTACATTTATGGCACTTTTTTTTTCTCTTTTTTAAGTGATTTATTAGCATTTATTACACTATTATCCTCTGTATTTTGCATTTTTTCAGCAAAAATCAGATATTTTTATATATTCAGTTCAAAGATTACATGGATGTTCATAAATGCTAAGATTAAATTTGAGGGGTTTCATAAGAAATACAAAGGACTCTGAAGAAAAAGTGAGTTTTTTCAGAGAAAAATATCAATAAGTGAACGTAAAAAGAACTGTCATGGTTTTACTGGGGAACATGGTCGAGTATTCTCATAGTAAAGATTTAAGGTAAATCTGCATATTGAATATTGGTATTATTTGTTATTAGTAGTATTGCTTTTCTGTGCTAAATTAACTGATGTGCAAGTAAAACACATGTATTCATGGACTGTGTTAAAGAATCTGAACATACTTAACCCATAAAGACCCAGTGTTACATTTATGGCACGTTTTCTTAAGTGATTTATTACCATTTATTATGCTATTATCCTCTGTATTTTGGATTTTTTCAGCACAAATCAGGTATTTTTATGTATTTAATTCAAAGATTATGTGGATGTTCACCAAAGATCAGATTAAATTTGAGGGGTTTTATGTCAAAAACAGAGGAATTTGAAGAAAAAGTGACCTTTTCAGCAAAAAGAACATCAACAAGTGAACATAAAAACAACTGTTATGGTTTTAGTGGGGAATTAATGTTGTAAAATACATGCATTCATGGACTGTGTTAAATAATCTGAACATACTTAACCCATAAAGACCCAGTGTTACATTTATGGCACTTTTTTTCTCTTTCTTAAGTGATTTATCAGCATTTATTATACTATTACCCTCTGTATTTTGCATTTTTTCAGCAAAAATCAGGTATTTTTGTATATTTAATTCAAAGATTATGTGGATGTTCACAAATGCTAAGATTAAAGTTGAGGGGTTTTATTAAAAAACAAAAGAGAAATCTGAAGAAAAAGTGACTTTATCAGCAAAAGAAATATCAATAAGTGAACATAAAAACAACTGTCATGGTTTTACTGGTGAATTAATGTTGTAAAAGATGACGGTCATATCTGATAACCATGAAAATGCATTTTACACCAATTATTTATATATATTAATAGGATTAGTGGATCAACATTTTAGATCAGTAGATGATTTTAGGTCTTTATAGGTTAAATAACATCATAAATTAAAAGGTAAATCAGAAAATATTGCATTTGATTCACTTAATAAGTCTAATTTTCTCCATTAACTCAATGTTTAAGCTACAAATAATGACATTCAATTATAATGGTAGCATTTTAAAGCGGTAAAGTTGTGATCTCCTTCTATTTTTTACATCATTCTGGCATTCAGCTGTGAAATAAAAAATCAAAATACAAAAAAAAAACATCAAAAATTAAAAGAAAAGCATCAAAATTAACATGGTAGTAGAAGTTTGTGACACCATTCTGCATTTTTAAGGTCAGATTAATTACAAGCTCCATACTATACTCCAAACCATTAGAGATCATGTGGTAAAAGCTTTTTTTTTTTTATCCAGGGGTCATTTTGAGTGGGTTAATACAGCCCAGTGCATGTGAAGCATCACGCTGATTTTATTTATCATAAACAAAACTCTGCCAACACCATCTGATACGTGACGCAACACAATTTTTAGCAAATGTCTCCAAATTCAAATCCAATTTTTTTTTTTTTTTTTTTTTTTAATTAGCCTTGTATTTTCAGCTCACAAGTAACTGCCTGTAAGTTAAACTCGGCGTACTGAAAATAGCCGAGTGATGAAGCCAACACTCGGCGCAGCTTGGATGGCTTTCATGCACTGTTCCATTCTGCACTGATTAATTCTGAAATGGTGTGAAAACACAAAGTGTAAGAGAATATCGGAGGACAAACTGTCCATCCTTGTCTCTCCTATCCTTTTTATCTCAAAGAAGTTGGAAGATGCATTGTGTTTTCTGAGCCTGGAGCCGAGAACAAACTCCGACACTTCCTTCTGAACTTTTCTTGCTGCATTTGGCGTCAAGAGCAAAAGAGTGAGACTTGTGTGACAGCTACATCTGCACCTATATCACGCCTTGAGTTGCATCACCCACACATCAGATTCACACAACGGGTTTAGCCATAAATCAGGGGGGCTCTTGTGTAGCATGAGGCAACAAACTCTCAAATATTTCACCTCTAAAACCTCCTTTTCGGAATACAGATGGTGACCAGTGGATCGGCGTTACTGTTTTAACCCGCTAACTGAATTTCATAGCTCTACAACTTCACAGGTGGAGTACATGTAAGATGACTACACTGCTTAGGAAAGGCTATAAATAAAATAATTCAGAAAACCCTTCTTGTTGATTCCTCCATTTGTGTTAAGACTTAAAAAAAAAACATTGGCTGATTAACTCTTTAAAACCTGACGCGTCACCGCTGACGCATATGCAGTTCGGGTGGATGTAACTCTGTCACTGTTTGTGCGATTGGGAAAATTCCAACAGTTTCTGAAACCTGAGATGTTGCGCTTTATAGGTTTTACTGGGTCGTTACAGTAATTTCACTTATGCTTGTACTAGAAGCTGGAGAAGAAGCCGTTTAAGAAGAATTATAACATGCAGTAAATTGGAAATGCTAGTTTTTGAAAGATCTGGGAAAAAAAAGTGTTCTGGAAAAAAAATCCTCTGGAAAAATGGGGAAATGGACTCACTCACAGCATATTTTCTAACCTTTTTGGGGTAAAAATACAAAAAAAAAAAAAGTCCAGGTGGATCATTTTAGGCTTAGGATCATCTCACATTTTAGTTGTATCTGCGTCCATACCAGTGCCTTCATTAAATTATCAGTTTGACAGAATTATAACATGCAGTAAATTGTAAATGACTGCAAGAAAGTCGAGTTTAAAAACAAGATAAAAACCCTAAATTTGAGGAAAAAGGAACTCAATTCAAGTGAAATATCTGTCCTTGCAGCAAGATAATTCCACTTGACAAGATTTCTTGATTTAAGATTGTTAAATCTAGAAATAAGTATGTCTTCAGATGTGCTAACACTTAAAATAATTCTTTTTTTTTTTTAATCTTGGTAAGAACCAAATAATTTGCAGTGCAGATTTTGAAAGTTCTCAGTGCTCTAGAAAAATGTGCAAACGGACTCACTCACAGCATATTTTCTAATGTTTTTAGAGTCAAAATAAGAAAAAAAAAGTCCAGGTGGACCATTTTAGGCTTAGGATCATCTCACATTTTAGTTGTATCTACGTCCATACCAGTGTCTACATCGAATCTAAAAAATGATTAAATTATCAGTTTGTATAATCAAGTTTTGGCAGCCATTCAGCAGAATTATAGCATGTAGTAAATTGTAAATGACTGCTAGTTTTTGAAAGATCTGGGAAAAAAAGTGTTCTGGAAAAAAAATCCTCTGGAAAAATGGGCAAATTGACTCACTCACAGCATATTTTCTAATATTTTTGTAGAAAAATAAGAAAAAAAAAGTCCAGGTGGATCATTTTAGGCTTAGGATCATCTCACATTTTAGTTGTATCTGCGTCCATACCAGTGCCTTCATTAAAATATCAGTTTGGCAGAATTATACCATGCAGTAAATTGTAAATGACAGCTACACTGCAAGAAAGTCGAGTTTAAAAACAAGATAAAAACCCTGAATTTGAGGAAAAAGGAACTCAATTCAAGTGAAATATCTGTCCTTGCAGCAAGATAATTCCACTTGACAAGATTTCTTGATTTAAGATTGTTAAATCTAGAAATAAGTATGTCTTCAGATGTGCTAACACTTAAAATAATTCTTTTTTTTTTTTTAATCTTGGTAAGAACCAAATAATTTGCAGTGTAGATTTTGAGAGTTCTCAGTGCTTTAGAAAAATGGGCAAACGGACTCACTCACAGCATATTTTCTAATGTTTTTAGAGTCAAAATAAGAAAAAAAAAAAGTCCAGGTGGACCATTTTAGGCTTAGGATCATCTCACATTTTAGTTGTATCTACGTCCATACCAGTGCCTACATCGAACTTAAAAAATGATTAAATTATCAGTTTGTATAATCAAGTTTTGGCAGCCATTCAGCAGAATTATAGCATGTAGTAAATTGTAAATGACAGCTACACTGCAAAAAAGGAGTGTCTAAAAACAAGATAAAAACACTAAATCTGAGAAAAAAAGGTAGTGAAATATTTTTCCATGCAGCAAAAACAATTTCACTTAACAAGATTTCACAAATTAAAGTAGTTGAATCTAGAAATAAGCATGTCTACAGATGTGCTAACACTTAAAATAAGAAATTAACTCTTAAAATGAACTAAATTATCTAACACTTTTAAATCTAATTTTTAAAAAATCTTGGTAAGAACCAAATAATTGGTAGTGTAGATTTTGAAAGTTCTTATCGCTCTAGAAAAATGGGCAAACAGACTCACTCACAGCATATTTTCTAATGTTTTTAGAGTCAAAATAAGAAAAAAAAAAGTCCAGGCGGATGATTTTAAGCTTAGGGTTTAAAGAGTTAAAAGCATTATTTCAGCTTTCAGTCAACTTTTTACTTCTACTCCTTACATTTTCCCGCAATTATCTGTACTTTCTAGTCCTTACAGTTTAAAAATAGCCTCCTTAATCTTTTTTTCATTTCATTTCACCTGACTTTTTGCACTATTCCAATACTTATATTCAATTAGTTATAATATCTTCCGCTTCATGAAACACGTTAATGCTCAGTAGTGTACATATATGGTTCTTTAATACATTTGCATTGGATTAAAATGCGTTCATTAGTAGCCTAGTGCATCCCTAACATTTTAATATAACATTATAGTCATTATCGCCTTTCAAAAAATGTATTTTGTGGAGGTGGGTAGTGAACTAAAGACCCCTTACATTTACTTTTATACTTTAAGTCGTTTCGAAACCAGTACTTTTATACTTTTGAGTAAAAAGCTTCAGCTTCTACAGAAGTCTGTTTAAACCGTAGTATCTATACGTCTACCTGAGTAATAAATGTGAATACTTTTGACACTTCTGATAACAGCTGGGAGCTCAGCAGGGAAGAATATCCATGCATACACACACATATACAGTAAAAACAAACCCATTTGGAATGCATGATTCAGTGATTATGTAATTGTGCTGAAGCAAGTTCTGAGAACATAGCCAAATGAGTTGAATAATATCATATTCGGAGGAACAGAAGAAAAAAAAAACTGCAGATTTTTGTAGAAAATAAATGTTTTTTAAACATAAACTGGCCATGTTGAGACCTGAAAATGATCAAGGATTTTCAGGAAAACATGGATGTTGTTTTTTTTTTTTTTTTTTTCCTAATTGGCATCATAAAAATATATAAATAAATCCACGTCAAAAAACTGTCAACACTGTTTCATCCCATAGGCTAGCAATGCTGGGCGACAGCACACATTTGGCTATGATTCACATCCCCTGCTACATGTATGACACATCCACAGTTACACTGGGTTCCAGGATTCCTCATCTCCCAAATGGTGCCTTCTGTTCTCACTCTGAGCTCCAACAAATGAAAGACCCTGAGCCGGCCGGGTTTCACTTTCCACTTTTTTTTCTTTTTTTTTTTTTTTCATTGAGAAAAGACACCTCACAGAAATTAAAAAAAAAAAAAAAAAAAAAAAGATTTCAAAATGCAAGAATACAGCTGACAGAGGAGTGACGGCGCTAACATTCGCCGTCTCCGATCGTCATAAATTCAGCATGATCAAAATCATTTGTTTTGCTTCAGAAAACAGGGAACAGATTAAGGTGTCTGACATGGCTGAGGTTGTTTTGTCTCCTTTCCGCTGAGATCCGTGTCTGTCTCAGTAAAAGGAACATTGAATTCCTAAATGGTGATGCTCGCTGCTCGCTGAAAATGGTGGCACAGAGCATCCGTTGCATTTGTATAGACCTGCTTTGCATACTGGATTTAGTTGATCAAAAGAAGTGCTTAAAAGATTCACCGAACAAAAAAAAAAAAAAAGCATTTTAAAAACATTTTCTTAATATCTTGAAAACATATGAACACATCAAACAAACCATTTTAAAAACATAGATTTAGCAGTGCAATGGTTGAAACACCAAACCTTTAATCCAGCAGCTGCACTTTTCATCAGTATCAAAGTTCGTACCAGCTATGTCAGAATGCTAAAACAGCATTTAATTCTCTAATATTTAAGTGGTCTCCAATGATGTTTATGTAAATCACAACTTATCGCTTGGCAAGCAGCAACGTCGAATGCTGTTGTCATGATTTAATTGCAAAAAGGGACAGCCTCTGATAATGATCATTGACTGATACACATCGATTTCAATCCTCTCTGAGACACTGGCTGCCCCTTTGAGTGAAGCATATATACTGTATCTTTATCTGCTATGATTGAGTCCACAGCCAACTTGAGATCAATTCAGTTCTTTTCAGCCAAAGAACAGCCATTTCATGACAAAAATCGAGTAGCATTTGGCCGCCCAAAAATACACTTTTTTTTTTTTTTTTTTCTCGCTAAAATTCATTCCACCCCCGTCTAAAAGTGTAAAAGTCAAACATTGGACCAAACAACCTTTATGTTACCACCAAAACAGCCTCATCTTCCTCATAAGCACATTGTATGAACCTGACATCATGTTTATTTGATGACAATAACATAGTTTGGTCAATATAGTGCAATAAGTGCAAAGCAATCGAAACAAATAAAATCGATAAGGGATAGAGAATTTGCGAATGCTTGTATAAAAATAGGTGTTACATTGATTAAAATATCAGTATTACACAACATAATAATACTTCAAATATCATTTATGAATTTTGTTTTTGATAACATATCAATTCTACATATTAAGAATGAATACCCATATTCATTTTTAATATAATAATCTCCTTTATGAGAGCTCATTGAAGGCTAACTCGCCTTCCAATTCCAAAAAGTGCAGAAAGCATACAAAGACACTTTTTTTTTTTTCATCTTCTTCAAATGACGCAGTCTTTTGTGAAACATTGGGGGTGTGCCACTTCCAAAAAAAGCCACTTTTACAATGCAGAGCTACAGTAAATGAAACTACAAACATAAGCCTTTCCAGAGGGTCATGGAGTATGATGACACAGGTAATATTGATGTAGAATCAAAAGTTTTGAAAAGACATGGCAGATTATATCAATAAATACTTACTTACAGACTACAGCAGAAAATAGTCCTACACAGTTTCGATGATCTGCTGTACAGTGTTTTTGTCCAGAAGTGATTTTATAAACATTTTTCTTTTCTGATTCACAATATATCTTATGTATGGTTATATTCCTGAAAATGAAGTTGGGTAAGATTTTACCTGTACACTTACATTTTTGTGTGTTATTTGATCTTCACCATAGAAAAATAGATTTTGCTTCATCAGTTAAGTAGAGCAATTTTGTTCATCCATGTTTGTTTCAGAAAGCTGTATCCATTCCTGTAATGTCATGTTTCAGAAATAAGAATAAGACTGTTCGGCACACCCCATGTTAACTCCTTCGCTTTTGCTTGTTTTGCATTGTGCCAAGGCACCCTAAGAACTGAGCCGCTGCTTCAAGGAGGGTCAAGAGACAAAATGCTTCATTACATTAACGATCCTGTTGCTCAGAACTGGCTAAAGGTGGTCTGTTTCTCAAGAACTTCGAGGTAATCAGGCTCAGACTGCAGTTTAGCTTTTAGCTCCAAATACTCATTTCTGTTGGGCTCGACATAAACAGTACTGGGTGCTGTGCCATAGAGCACTGTTTCTCTTATCCTCTCCGGGTGCAAGAACTGACGTCTGACATCAAAATTCGGGTTGTATGTGTACGACACAGGTCCCGTGTACTTGTACTCTAAATTGGCACCCGCTGGGATGGATGGGATGGACTGATGCGGGGACTGCTTATCAGGCTCAAGTATGCCTCTGAAGAAATGATCTGCATCCTGGACAGGGGAGGGGTTTTCACGTGGTTCGATGGTGCTAACGCTGTAAGAAGGACTCCTCATCGTACTGCTCTCCCTCTCCTCATCCGGACTCCTATATGTGACCTTCAGCTCATGGAGGTCGCGGTAATCCTCCACTGTGTTCCCTTCCCTTGACCTGTAAATAGGGTTCTTACACATGTGACCCATCGGATGGGGAATATACTCATAGACGTGACCTGCCGGGGCTTTGACTTTAGGGCCAGAGCGGTTGCTGTAGAGACTGTACTGCAAGTTAAAAGAGCTGACGTCTGAATTGTTGGTACTGGTGCGGTCGCTCTGTGATTTTTTACGCTTTTTCATCACTACCACAAAAAGCCCCGCAGCTACAAACACAGACATGATGAAAACAAGCAGGAGGCTAAGAATGAGGACAGAGAGGGGAACGGTGCTGGTGGGGGTGTTGAACTTTTGAGGGGCCTCTGTGGTGACTGTCTGGACGTCTAACGGCTCATCCGTAGGGGGAGTAGGTGAGACGTAAGCGTCGGCGTAGTCCGGGCAGAGCTGCTCAGACTGGATGGAGCGCAGTTCCATTCCTGCGTGGCGTTTGGGTGTCTCACAAACCACCTCGTTAACCACAGTGCCTGCGCCGAGCTGCTCGAGCCATATCTTCATCCCTACAATGTCACAAGAGCAGTCCCAGGGGTTTTCAAAGAGATCTATCTGCACCAGCAGCTTGAGCTGATCTAAAACACCACTCACAGGCAGGTTCTGAAAATTGTTGTTGCGCAGATTAAGCCTAGACAGTGAAAGACCGGAAAAGAGACCCCCAGGTAATGTTTTCAGTAGGTTATTGTTGAGGAAAAGCAGATGAAGATTAGGAAGGTAACGGAAAGTGGCTGCATCAACCTCCTTGATTTTGTTGTACTCTAAATAAAGGTACTGCAGGTTCTGCAAACCAAAGAACATTTCTCCTGTAAGCCTGTCCATGAGATTACCATTTAAGTACAGCCTACGCAGGTAGGTTAAATCCCCAAAAGCTCGGTCGTGGATCAGAGTTATCCTGTTGTTTCCCAGGTGAAGCAAATCCAATCCAGTGGCATCGACAAAATCTGACCTCCGTACTACAGGGATGTAATTTCCAGTGAGATACATTTTTTTGGGATTGTATGGCTTGGGTTTTAGATCAGAAATGCTTTCAATCTTTCTCTCTTGGCAGTTGACATTTAGCCCGATTTCAGATATCTGCAAATTACATGTGCAGGCAGTGGGACAGTCCAAAGGCACAGGAGATTTGGGGCCAATGATGGGGCCATAGTTGTAAGGGTTACCTCCTGGTATTCGCGAAGTGGGCTTTAACCTAGTTCTGTTAAATTGCCGCGTGCCCTTGGTAGGCCTAGAAGACGACCTAAACACAGCCGAGGAAGTGGCGGAAGCTGTGACAGCAGCAGGTGTGGTCTGGTAATATCCATTGGTGCTGCTCGGGGGTGCAGGCCTGACTGTATCTTCTGTGGGCCGTCTTGGGCAGAGCTCCTGCTTGGACACCTCATCCAAGTCCCTGCCGTGGAGCCTGAATGGCGTCTCACAAACCACTTCTCCCACTAGAGCTGTATAGGCTATACTCTCTAGCCAAGCCTTGAGAGCAATGAGCTCACAGGAACAGTTCCAGGGATTCTCCTCCAGTTGTAATTCCACAACTTTGTCCATCTGCTCCAAGAGGCCGACATAGGGGAACATTTTTAACCGGTTCCCTCTTAAGTCCAAGTGCGTTAGCGGAACATTCCGAAAGATATTGGAAGGGAGGAAGGACAGTAAGTTGTCGTTCAAAATCATGACTGTCATGTGGTGTAGTTTGCTCAAGGCATTGGGCTCTATATTGGTGATGTAATTATAATCAATCTGGAGATATTCCAAACTCTCCAATCCTGCAAAGGTGTCATCCCTCAGAATTTCAATCTTATTATTATTCAGGTGCAATCGTTTTAATCCCTGGAGTCCGTTGAAGGCACCTGACTCTATCTCAGATATATCATTGTTACCCAAGTGCAGGATGGTCACTCCGGTGTAATTGATGAAATCATTGACTGACAGTTTCTTCAGAAGATTCCCTGTCAGCAGGAGGTGGTACATGGAGAAATGGACCGGGCTGATCTCTGTCAGTCGGATGATCCCCCGGTTCTCACAGCTCACCGTCAGGATCCCTTCCTTCTCCTCGCACGTACAAAGGTTTCGACAGATCTCCCCATAATTGTCATACATCTCGATCAGCCTCAGAGATGATGCAATCAGAAGGATTATTTTTAGGATCCAGATATGCATTTTTCCTGGGAGAGGATGCCCCAGCTCACTCAAGTGCGGTACCAGTATGAGGTGTCATCTAAGGAGGGAAAAGAAAAAAAGGACGAGTTCTGTTTTTATACATGGCAAAAAAACACACATGATACATGGGCTTACATTTACAAACGCAAAACAACAACTGATAAAAGATCCAAGCACATACGAACAAATATTAGACAGTCACAACAAACACACAAGCACAGACAAGTAGGCCTATTAATGTTTGCTCATTATGCAGATGTGTTATGTCGGCATCATTTTGGCTTTGACACTGAAAACAAGCGCTTGGGATGAATCTTTAATCACTGCATACTTTAGCGATAATATTATCAAGTTGATAAAACAACTACCCGATGTGGATGGCCACTGCGCATTTCTGATCGCTCGCCTGAATTCCAATCCATCTTGTGAAGGGGTGGAAAAAAAAAAAAAAAAAAAAAAAAAGAAAAGCTTCACCATCCACATCCACCGTGTGCAGACTGATACTGATAGATCTGGTCATTTACTAACTCACTCCCTTGAGAATTAAGATTTTTTTTTTTTTTTTTTTTTTTTAAAGAGGATGTGTTTTCTTAACACATCTGTCTCTGCTGACGTATCAGATCTATTCTTTTTCATTCAGTCTTTTCTCCTGAAGTAACATTAAAATCTGAACTCCTATCTCCTTACGATAAAGATTTCTCACTCACCCCGCATACCCGACGACTTGATAACAGTGGGGAAACTGTCGGCTCCCTTCTCTCCACCTCCGTGCAAACAACATCAGGACTAAAGGGGGGGGATATATTCGCCTGGCACGACTGAAACAATCCTGGGTTGATTTTTTTTATTTTTTTTTTAATAAATAAATAACAGCTGCGACTAAGACAAGCAGTTAATGTTCATCTTCAAATCCGATCTGTGCTTTAAAAAAAAAAAAATGTGGATATCAGCCTACAAGGCGACAGTCGCAGCCCTTCTTCTGCCCACGGGCGAAAAAAAGAAATGAGAGGAGTTGGTCAAAAGCAAATAAGCAAGTGGCGTTGATCTCATGGCGAATCTGTGATCGAAATTGCATTTTGACGGGGAGTAAATAATTCTATAATCAAGTATTCTGTAAGGCATCCGCTATATAGAAGGTTACAGATCTCAGTCTCTCTCTCTCTCTTTCTCTCGCTCTCTCTTTTCTCTCTCTCTCTCTCTCAGCCACTGACGCGTGAGCGCGCGTGCACACGCCATCAAACACACACATATACCCTACACACACTTTAGGTCTGTGCGCTCCTTAAAAAGAGCACAAAGCCTATACTACACATCACCCCAGTAAACCCCCCCCTCAAATCGGAGCATATGTTGCAAAAAAAAAAACTGCACCCACTTTTTAAGTTTATTGTCATAACCTAAAGAAACGTGCGTCTCCTGCGGATATAATAGAGATAACTTGCTCGTGCGGAGGCAGCGGGTGAATTATTTGGATCGAATAAAACTGTGATGATGTATTTGAGCATTAAAAAAAAAAAATGCAGGCTCTATGCTTGTTATTTGCTATGCAGCAGCAGACACCTTGCTCAACAGCATCTTAAATCCGGATCAACTTCATCAATGTAACTAAACGGAGATTTCAGAGATTTCAGCACCGCGGACAGCTCCCCATAATGTCAAAGCATATACGCTTATAGACACAGACGCAGAAACAGAAACAGACACAAGGAATCATTGTCCTCTTACCGTGATGATCCCGGTAAACGCCAAAGCATCCCGAAAAATCACGGCTGTATCTCTTCTTTTTTCTCCATCCTCAGTGAAAACATGGATTTCGTGATTTCACCGTCCGCCCTTCCGCCGGCTGTTTAAAAAAAAAAAAAAAAAAAAAAAAAAATCCTTAAAGTCAAGTCTCTTCGGTGTTTAACTCCATAAACCAGGCTTCGAGGAGCACATATACAGTCTCATTCACGCCAGCGCTGTAAAACGGGCTCCTGTATTCTTCCAGCAGCAATTGAAATGAACAGTGTCATCTCGGAAAAAGAGCCAAAACCAAAGTTCGTACATGGTCAAGAAAACTGGTCGAATAAAAACGCAGTAATCCCACATCAGACAAGACTTGCCGCATGCATTTTAACTGTGACTTTCATCCATGCGCACTGACGAAGCTGAGGAGAAAAAAGCACGAATCCTCTTGTCTGCTGCCAGTAGTGCGGCTTGTACCAGTTTATGTATAGATCTGCCAAGGTCTCTTTATTTCAATTGCCCAGACTGTCCAAAAATCGACCCGGAGATCAGTGCATATCAGCTCTCACCTCAGATAAAAAAAAAAAAAAAAAAATCATTCGATAGCTTTTCTCCAGTTCTGCATCGGTCACAAGATATCCTATGTATATACACAAGCTTTGTCTTCTCACTAACGTTTCAACCAGTGGAACTTGATCTTGGTTGGTGCAAACAAGCGCATCCCCTACAGCGATGGACGTATTATGAAACAATTACCATAGTATGACAGTCGAAATCACTGGTAAAAATGCATAAATCCAACAATCTCAGGTCTGTCACGGCGAGGAAATGAAAAGCAATTTATTGCGTGCAATACTCTTTAAAGGGTATGGTAATGTGGAGGAGGTGAGGGAGGGAGGGAGGGAGTAGGGAAAAAGGAAGAGGGAGGGTGAAAGAAGGCCCGTAGAGGGCAGCACAATGATGAAAAAAGCATCTTGGCAGGCCCGCATTTTCAGACTGCACTTTGTAAGTCGTGTACAGCAATAACTATTTGATTTGTCACTCAGAGCTGGAACTATTTTTCCAACCAAGCCAGTTGTCATATATTCCTGCTTTTGAAAGTCACAAGTGGACAGGCAGAGCTTTTCTTTTTATTATTATAGGGCTATAATAATAATAATACTTCTATGCATTTCTCAAAAAGCCTTTGATTTATTGGGGTGTGTGTGGGGGGGTGGGGGGGTTGATGTATATTGGTCTGACACTCATCCTGGATTCATCATGTCTCTTCATTATTCAGTCTGGAAAGATATTCCTTAAAACAGCCGTCAAATGATTGAAGAATTCTAAGCTCTCATTACCAGCAGATTGTTCACACACACATACACATACACACACATACACGTACACCCCCCCCCCCCCCCTCCCCCCCTCCTCTCAGTAGGGACATGTTTCAGTGCTGATCTGAATACCTGCTTTAACAATGCAGTTTGCAGAAACAAAAGATACCGCATGGAATAATTTCATGTATTAACAAACCTGCCCTGCAGCACTTCATCCATTTGGTTTCTTTAACCCTTTCATACATACTGGTCACTCCAGTGGACAGTTCTTCCCCAGCTGTTCTTTTGTATATTCATGGGTTTTGTTTGTTGTTTTAGTTCCATATCAACCAACACAGTGGACATTTATGCACCATCCCATACACTGACATTCAGACCATTACTGTAAATTAAATGCACTGTTCTAGATAAACCTGATCTGCACTAACATGTTTGAGTGTAAACCTCTTGTTTTTTTTTTTTTTGTTAGACACAAAAGTTGTTTTTTTTTTTTTTTTTGCATTTTATCTCCATGAAATGAGTAATAACTAGCATTAGAATATGTTAAAATGTGAGAAAACATCAGAGTAGCAGCATTACAAATGTTTTTATTTCATTGTTTTCATATCACTTTCTTACAGAAGAGGATTAGGGCCACTGGAAAATAAAAAAAGGTATAATATCTATCTATCTATCTATCTATCTATCTATCTATCTATCTATCTATCTATCTATCTATCTATCTATCTATCTATCTATCTATCTATCTATCTATCTATCTATCTATCTATCTATCTATCTCATTATTCTGAGGAAAAAAGTCAGAATTCTGACTTTAAATGCCACATTTGGCCTTTTTTTTGTTCCCTAGAATTCTTACTTCAATCTCAGAATTCTGACTTTTTTTTTTCAGAATTCTGACTTTAAACTCATAATTTTATTTTTTATTTTCCAGAATTCTGACTTTAATCTCAGAATTCTGAAATTTTTCTCAGAATTCTGACTTTTTTTTTCCAGAACCCTGACCAATCTCAGAATTCTGATTTTTTTCTCAGAATTCTGACTTTTTTTTTTTCTCATAATAATAATAATAATAATAATAATAAATACATATTGGACCTTAGTTTATTGTATTTTTTTCCAGTGGCTCTAATCCTCTTCCGTACTTTCTGATATTGGGTTTTAAACACACGTTTCTTTACTTCAAAAATTAAATGCATGGACATTTTTGTAACTCCATGAAAAAAAAAAAAAAATCAATCACATTGTTTTTTTCATGTCTAAGGGGGAATAAAAACACTCAAGAAAAAAAAAAAATATTGCCTAAGGTTCTCATAAGTCATGCATGAAAGGGTTAACTATAGGCCCATTCCCAATTCACCCCTTGGCACTACCCCTTGTAACAGAGTTGCAAGGGGGTAGGAGTTAAAACATTCCTTTATGAAATGAAATAACCTTTCGAGCATGGGCATTTTTTGCCCATTTTTGGAGGTACTGAAGCACCCCTACACTGATTTCCAGCACCCCTAAAATATTTGATATTTGGTTGCTGAAATTTTTCTTTTTTCTTGTTTACTTTCTTTCCATTCTTAACATGCTAGAAAAATTTCAAAACCATATACAGTACATGGTTGAAACGTAATGTTTTAACAACAAAAATACAGCATAGAGACATTTAACATATACTTTGGTCTACAATTTTTTAGAAATGATCTGCCTCAGGGATTAAATGTGCTAAATGTTACGCATTTTTATCAGATTAATTGGAAAACGAATGAAAAAAGTACTGGTTTGCTGATGATAAAGTGTTATTCCACATATATATTGGTTTATGTACATTTATAAACCGATTTATAAATGTTCCACTGATAGAACCTGTAAAGTCCATGTATTGTCATGTGCAGACAGTGTTTCGAAGTAGATCTGACGCTAATATTCCCCTGGGTTTAAACCCATTCTATTGTAGATGTATACATTGAGGAGCTGCTGTATCAAAATGGAGGATTGTCTTCCACCAGAAATTAGAGTTAGGGTTAATTTCTTTTACGATTCCAATCCATTCCTCTTTTAGTGTGGCTCAGCATTTAAATAACTTTTATCAGATTTGATAGTTTAGTCACAGACTTTCCCATACCCAAAAAGTGTTATGCTTTTCTTTCACAAATGTGGGAACGATGGTCTGAAATTGCGTTAAAACAGGGGTCTCAAACATGCGGCCCGGGGGCCAAATGCGGCCCGCCAAAGGTTCCAATCCGGCCTGTGGGATGAATTAACAAAAGTGCAAAAATTCCACAGTCAAGGCTCTTGAACTCATTTTAGTTCAGGTTTCACATACAGACCATTATAATCTCAAGTAAAATAACAGCATAATAGTCTACAAAAAATAATGACTGCATATTTTCTTCTTGGTTCGATGTGAAAAAAAATGATATTACACTATGCCTATAAGTAGTGACAACTTCAAATTTTTGTCTTTGTTTTAATGCAAAAAAATAACATTAAAATATGAAAATATTTACATTTACAAACTATCCTGTAACAATAAAATGTGAATAACCTGAACAAATATGAGCAACCTGCAATGTCTAAAGAAAATTAAGCACAATTTTAATAATTTTCTGCCTCTCACTAAATGTTTAGTGTCTTCATAGATCTGATCCATAATGCACATATAGAAATGATAAGTTGAGGCATAATATTGTTAAAATTGCACTTATTTCTGTTAAGAAATTTCAGTTTCTTCAGGTTATTTTTTTTTTTGTTTTTTTGTTTGGATAGTTTATAAAAGCAAGTACTTTCATAATTCAATGGGTTTTTTTGCACTAAAACAAAGACAACAATTTGGAGTTGTCATTATTTATAGGTTATTATGCTATTATTTTACTGGTCCGGCCCACTTGACATCAAATCGGGCTGAATGTGGCCCCTGAAAGAAAATGAGTTTGAGACCCCTGGTCTAAAGAAAATTAAACACAATTTTAACAATTTTCTGCCTATTACTACGTGTTTAGTGTCTTTGTAGGTCCGATCCATAATGCACCTGTATGAAAGATAAGTTGAGGCATAATATTGTTACAATTGCACTTATTTTTCTTAAGACATTTCAGTTTTATCAAGTTATTTGATTTTTTTTTTTTTGTTAGGAAAGTTTATAAAAGTAAGTATTTTCATAATTTAATGGGGGTTTTTTTGCACTAAAACAAAGACAAAAATTTGGAGTTGTCATTATTTATAGGTTATTATGCTATTATTTTACTGGCCCGGCCTACTTGAGATCAAATCGGGCTGAATGTGGCCCCTGAAAGAAAATGAGTTTGAGACCCCTGTGTTAAAATGTACAAAACAGTGCAACTTCTCTTGCTTAGCCAGCGCTCTGGGTGTTCAGCACACCCCCACCTTTTAGACACAGGTGTCAAACTCATTTTGGTGCAGGAGCCACATTCAGGCCAATATGATCTCAAATGGGCCAGACCATTAAAATAATAACAGTGAAAAATGTACAATTTCATTACGAAAATGTGTACATCTACAAAGTTTCCTGAATGACACAACCTGAAATGTCTTGAGTGCAATTTTAACAGTATTCTCCCTGAGTTTTCATCATTTACACATGTGCATTGCAACTTAAATTCCAATTACAAATAAACAGAACATTTAGTAACAGGCAGAAAATTGTTAAAATTACACTCACTTTTCTTAAGACATTTCAGGTTGTTTGTATTTGTTGAGATTATTTGCATTTTTTTGTAAAAGTACAGTTTGTAAATGTGAATATTTTTATGTAATGTTACTTTTTTGTTTTTTTTACACAAAAATAAAGAAAAAAATGGCTGTTTTCATTATTTCTAGGATATTACGATAGTATTTTACTGGTCTGACCCTCTTGAGATCATATTGTTCTGAATGTGGAATCTGAACTACAACGATTAACATCTTCGGTGTAATTTGTGCATTTCATAAATTCATCCCGTGGGCCGGATTGGACCCTTAGGCGGGTCAGATTTGGACCCCGGGCCGCATGTTTGACACCTGTGCGTTATATCATCAGCAGTCATCGACAGAGGTGTCAAGTAACAAAATACAAATACTTTGTTACATTACTTAAGTAGAAGTTTTGGTCATCTATTCTTTACTGGAGTAATTATTTTACATTTTAAAAATAGCCTCGTTACTCCTATTTCATTATGGCTTGTTTTCATTCCAGCTTGTCATCGCTCAAATAAAACTACCCAGATAAATCGCGCCATCCGGACAACTGAGTGAATCTGATTGTGATTGGTTGAGAAGTATAAACATATACCATTCCGACACCCTATTGGTTTGTATCCATCGCATTTGACTTTTTGCACCATTACAATACTTATAGTACACTTGTTCCCAACCTTTTTTTGGCTTGTGAACCCATTTTTTTTCCCTTTGATTTCTTTATTAAACTTTTCATACATAATTTAAGAAAGAAAAAAAAATCACAGACAAGACCTTACGACAAGAAAAGCTATTAAAATAAAGTAACACACAGAAAAAACATACACAAAAAATAAAAAAGACATATAAAACAACACAAAACATGATATACTGTATGTATTACAAGCTGCTAGTGAAGCGGTATTGGGTTGTTAACACAAAATTGGAAGAAAAAATTAAAAGTAAAAGAAAAAAAATCAATCGGAGTTTTCAGGGAAGTCCCATATTTTAGATATTTTAAAAAATTGTTGTTGTGAGCCCTTCAACAAGTGTCTGATTTTTTTTTCCAAATTGGCAAAATAAAGTACATCCCTGACCCAATGAGAGTGAGACGGTGGAGCGACCGATTTCCATTTTAGAAGAATCAATCGTTGCGCCAACAAACTGACAAAGGCTATAAAAGATCTGTTTCCTGAAGGCGATGATAAAACATTTGAAGTTGCACCAAACGGAGCAATAGTAGAGCTTGGCGCAATACTTTCCCCAGACACCTTATTGGATTGTATCCATCGCATTTGACTTTTTGCACAATTACAATACTTACAGGGGTTGGACAAAATAATGGAAACACCTTCACCTCAAGATGATAATGCCCCAATCCATACAGCTAGAATTGTTAAAGAATGGCATGAGGAACATTCTAATGAAGTTGAGCATCTCGTATGGCCGGCACAGTCCCCAGACCTCAACATTATTGAGCATTTATGGTCAGTTTTAGAGATTCAAGTAAGACGTCGATTTCCACCGCCATCGTCTCTAAAAGAGTTGGAGGGTATTCTAACTGAAGAATGGCTTAAAATTCCTTTGGAAACAATTCACAAGTTGTATGAATCAATACCTCGGAGAATTGAGGCTGTAATTGCCGCAAAAGGCGGACCTACACCATATTAGATTATATTTTGGTGATTTTTTAAGGTGTTTCCATTATTTTGTCCAACCCCTGTATACTGAAGTGGTTCTCAACTTTTTTTGGCTCGTGACCCCATTTTAACCCTTTCATGCATTGTCCACTCCAGTGGACAGTTCTTCTCCGGCTGTTCTCTTGTATATTCATGGGTTTTGTTGTTTTAGTTCCATATCAAGCCAACACAGTGGACACTTATGCCCCATCCCATACACTGTAATTCAGATCATTACTGTAACTTTACTGTTCTTGATAAACCTGATCTGCACTAACATGTCTGAGTGTAAATCAATTGTTATTTGTTAGACAAGAAGATTTTTTTTTTTTTTTTTTTTGCATATTATCTCCATGAAGTGAGTAATTATAATAATAATAATATATGTCATTGTTTTCATATCACTTTCTGACATTGGGTTTTAAACACGTGTTTCTTTCTTCAAAAATTAAATGCATGGATATTTTTGTAACTCCATAGAAAAAAAAAAAAAAAACTCGATCGCATTGTTTTTTTCATGGCTAAACACTGAAGAAAAAAATCTTGACTAAGGTTCTCATAATTCGTGCATGAAAGGGTTAACATCACAAATTTCTGGCAACCCAAGACATTCAAAACAGACATTTTTTTGCAAAAATTAATTTGGTTTTGAACATGGAATAGTTTGCTATATTATGTTGCAAATAATTGTTAATTTTAATGAATATTTTTATTTCAGTTATGTACAAAACACATACACATTAAAACAAACAAACAAACATAAAATTAACACAACTCCACACTTGAAGTTGCAGCAGATAAAACATTAACACAAATTATTCTACATTCGGTTTCTTAAGTCACTTTGAAATCATATTACTTTCATATCCCTTGAGAATTTGACAAATTAAAGCTTTTTTGAAACTCGACAGCGAGCTACACAATTTCACTTCATCCTTCAATTTGTACCATAATTTGACACCAATAACAGAAACACAGCGATATTTAACATTTGTTCTTACTTTACATGTTTCATAGACAAACATCCCTCTTAAATTATAATTCCCTTCTCTTAACTTAAAAATTTTCTGAATACAAAACAGGAGGATTTTTACTTTTAGCACGAAACATAAATTCCATTGTTTTTAAATATACAATATCAAAAAATTTTAGCAAACCAGATTCTACAAAAAGTGGATTACTTGATTGAAGATAACCAGCTTTGTTTATGACTAATAGCTTTTTTTTTTGGAGTTTAATTATCGGGTCTATATTAGTTTTATACACATTGGTCCATATTTCCACACAGTACGACATATATGGCATTACAAGTGAACAATACAATATATGCAAACATTTTTTGTTTAACAAATCTTGAGTTTTATAAAGAACACACTTGGACATTTTACGTTTGTGGTTTCCAACAGAGTTTATGGTCAATAATCACTCCCAAAAATTTTGTTTCATACACTCTTTCAACTTCAATTCCATTAATTTTCAGTTTTATATCATAATTTACCCTAGCACAACCAAAAACCATCAATTTTGTTTTATCTTCATTAAGTGATAACTTATTTACGTCAAACCATTTTTTTTAACTTTAATTTTAGATGACATTTAGTCTATATAATGTATATTATTATGGATGGAGGCAGGTGTAAATTACTGTACAAAATGAGACTTTTATTTTCCTTGGTCAGGATATGTACAGTCAGTCCAGCTTGGATTTACAAGACTCCAAATTAATTGCTAAAATTAAAATTACTAAATTATTATTATTATTATTATTATTATTTATTTATTTATTTATTTTTTAATCAATTACTAGGCAAGGCAAGTTTATTTGTATAGCACATTTCAGCAACAAGGCAATTCAAGGTGCTTCACACAGGACATTGAAATAAAAGAAACAAAAAGAAACACATTTAAAACATTATAAAAGAAACATATAAAAGGTGATTAAAAACAGCAAGTAAGAAAACAACACATAAAATAAAAAATAAATAAATAAATAAATAAAATAAAATAAAATGGAATAAAATAAAAATAAAAACACACACATATTAAAGTAAAAGTTGCAGTGCAGAGTTTCAAAGAGAATATAAAATTTAAAAAGTCAAAAGCCTTTTAGTCAAAGGCAGCAGTGAACAGGTGAGTCTTTAACCTGGACTTAAAAGAACTCAGACTCTCAGCAGACCTGATATTTTCTGGTAGTTTGTTCCAGATATACGGAGCATAGAAACTGAACGCTGATTCTCCATGTTTAGTTCTGACTTTGGGAACACAGAGCAGACCTGCACCAGATGACCTGAGTGGTCTGGATGGTTCATACTGGACTAGAAGGTCTCTAATGCACTAGAAATCTCAGGCGACCCCATTTGAATTCCAAGGGACTCCAAGGTTGAAAAAGACTGTTATCGGGCAACTAGTCATATCTTCCGGTCCATGAAACACGTTAATGCTCAGTCGTGAACATATATGGTTCTTTAATACATTTGGATTGTACTAAAATGTGTTCATTTGCGGCTGAAACAGACTACCGGCTAGTGCATCCCACATTATTCAACATTAACATTTTAATATAATATTATAGTCATTATGGCCCTTAGAAAAATGTCTTTTAGGGAGGTGGAGTAGTGCACTATAGGCCCCTGTGGCACCACCTAAGCTTTTCTTTTCCGAATGGTATTTTTTCCCCCCTTACATTTACTTTTATACTTTAAGTAGTTTTGAAACCAGTACTTTTACACTTGAGTTTATAATTAAACTTCTACAAAAGTCTTTATAAACCCTAATATCTATACTTCTACCTGAGGAATGAATGTGAATACTTTTGACACCTCTGTCTGAATACCTGCTTTAACGCGGTAAGCCCGGATAAATTGAGTTTATTTGACAAAAAAAAAAGAAAAAGTGAAAAGTGGTTGCCTTAAAAGATAAGATATTCCTTTATTAATCCCACAATGGGGAAATTCACAGTGTTAACAGTAGCAAACATACACATAAACATACACATACACGTAAAACAAACAGTCATATAAATTTGAATAAAAAAGTATTTAAAAGGTGTTTAAAAGGAGAGTGCAAATATAGTTTGATATGAATGTAGTGCAAATGGTTATAGATATAAAAAGGATATATATAAATACGGATTTGAATATATACAGATTTGGAGAGGTGCAGTTTTAGATATATAAATATGGTGTCTATAGACAGTGAAAAAAAAAAAAAATGAAGTCATGATTAATGAACTTTTAAAGTTAAATGTACTTGAAAAGTTTATTTTTTCCAAGGCAACCACTTTTCTGATTTTTTTTTTTTTTTTTAAGTAAAATCAACTTAACTGGGCTTACAGTGACAGCCTCTCGCCCCACTGAGAAATATAACAAGTCAGCTAGCGGACACCTAGCTAAGAGAAAAGGTCCGTGGAACATGTTGATGGAACTGGTGGACAATAAAACAAAACATTTTGGATGATAAAACAAAACAGTCTTCTCACGGTTAAAACAAACACACATCGACGACAGCTACTTAGAACTTCGAGTTGTAGCCAAGGTTATAATCGTTTCGGATTTTTCATTATAGTTTAGTTTAGTTTTGACTTTTTTTTTTGCTCTAATCCAGTCAGTTTTAATTTGTTTTTAGAGCAGGTTTGCTATTTATTAGTTTTCATTTCTTTCTAAAGGCTTAGTTTTAGTATTAGTTTTAGTTTTGTCATATCTTTTATGTTTTTCGTCGTCGTCGTATTCAAATAAATCCCATATACAGGACTTTTTCGCTTTTTCCCAACTTTAGTCTCCATGTTTCCAGGTAGAGTGAGGATGAGAAGACGACTCTAAACGACAAGTGACGAGAAGTGACGGACCGTGAAGTGTCATATGGTGCCGCTAGCTAAAATTGTAGAGCAAAATAACTTGGATTTCGTATCAATCCGACATTGACAAAGACAAAAACGAAGGGAATTTTATCCATAATTTTTATAAGTTTCAGTTATTTTTATAAACACACAATACAATTTCAGTTTTTGTTTTTTTTCTTTTAATTATAGTTTTTATTTATTTCAGTCAACAAAAATGTTTTTTCAATTCTAGTTTTCGTCTTTTCATTAGTTTTCGTCAACAATAATAACCTTGGTTGTAGCAAGTCAGCTAGTGGACACCTAGCTAAGAGAAAATGTCTATGGAACAGGTTGATGGAACTGGTGGACAATAAAACAAAACATTTTGAATGATAAAACAAAACAGTCTTCTCACGGTTAAAACAAACAATCGACGACAGCCACTTAGAATTTCGAGTTGTAGCCAAGGTTATAATAGTTTTGGATTTTTCATTATAGTTTAATTTAGTTTGGTTTTGACTTTTTTTTTTCTCTAATTCAGTTAGTTTTAATTTGTTTTTAGAGCAGGTTTTGGCCCCCGCGCCGCATGTTTGACACATGTGACGTAGTGGAAACGTAGCATTAGACTGGCCCGTCTAGACATGTACGGACAGTTGAAAATGTACGTGGTGGTAACTAAAACGTATAATTTTTAATCCATTAATCTTAAATTTATTCACATATTCGATTATATCTACAAATGAGTTGACTATACTTAATATTTTCTAGTAATGTCATCAAACTTATATTTTTAACCCTCCGGTATCCGGGTGCGCCTTTTAGGCACACTTTGCACTTTGTTTTAAAAAACTTCACATTATTTTTCACAATTTAAATAAGGTTAGAATTCAAAAGTTGTTCATTTTTGCATGATCTTTAGAATTCTGGCCACCAAGTAAAATTTGCAAATTGTAAACAAAAGAAAATTACAAGACTAGCATCTGTCTCCCAAGTGTGCCTAAAACGTACTATTTCTTCCATTTGATATGCATGATTAGGGCTGATCTTGATTTACAAAAATAAAATCAAATTAGAGCAGAAAAATAAATCAATATATAATATTTAATAGTTTGATTTATAGGTGTGCATTTTACGCACACTTGGTGACCGATGCTAGTATTTTTGAACATTTGACCTAGTGCCAAAAATAATAATGCAAATTAACCAATGTTGCTGTTAATCAATGTCATATGCCAGGCTGCAAAAATCAAATAATATGTGATCCACTTTCTTTGTAGTACATTGAAAAAAAAAAAATTTTTTTTTTTTTTTTTTTGCATCCAAAAAAATGGGTTGTTTACAATAAAAACACGGCATTTAAAGGGTTAAAAAAATGTGACGATTATTGAGTATTTGGTATTTTTATTTACAGCTCAAGTTGATGAAATAGAAAAAAAGTGTAAAAGAATTAAAAACAAACTGTATGAAATTTTTTTGGACATTATTCCACGAAAGTGTGCCAAAAAGCCACACTTGGTGCTTAGTAAGGGATACCGGAGGGTTAAGTGCATTCTAATTCTTTTTTTTTTTTTTTTAGTATATTTGACATCTGGACTTACATTGAACAATGCCATTTGAGAAATAAAAGATGACACATGGAATAATTCCATGCATTACCGGACCTGCCCTACAGCGTTCCATCCACTCAGTATTTAACCCTTTCATGCACGAATTATGAGAACCTTAATCAAGATTTTTTTACCTGAGTGTTTTCATTTCTCTTTAAACATTAAAAAAAAAACAATGTACAGTCTACTCGTTACACCGCCAACTTCCATTCACGGCCAAATTGGCAGTGTAGCGAAAATGGCGTTACAACGGGTTGCGTCCATAATGTGCATGTCTTTACTATATGATGTCTATGCTGCCTCCGTTAACCCGTTCTAATTGCGTTTCTAAATAAATCTTGATTCTGTTATGTTGTAAGGGATCATTTTAAGTGGGGAAACATTTTAAACATTATTATACCGTGTCGGGAAATGACACCCCATCATCTTGAGGCTTTGGCTTAATCCCACGTCCTCTTCCCGACATCCTGACCTACTGAGTGTTCTGCGATAAATGAACAGTGGCCGTTCCGTAGACCTACTCGTAGCTTGTCGCGATCAGCGTCTGGCGCGTTTGTTTCAGTGCATTGTTAAAATTTATGTGTACTCGATGGCAATCACGCTGGCGGTATAACGGTCGGGAAATCAATGGTATAAGTGTTGTTTGTGCGTGGAACTGGGCTGGCGGATGGCGATAGGCGGAAATGGCGGTAGCTAATGGAAGAATGCATTGGGGATTTTTGTGCAATGGTTTTGGTCGGCGGTGAGCGAAAATGGTGGTATAACGGCGGGCGGTTTAATGAGAGTAGACTGTAATTGAAAAATGTCGTATAAAAAATAAATAAATAGATAAAATAAAAAAATTTAAAAAAACATTAAAAAATAAAAAAAGTTATAATAATAATAATAATAATAATAATAATAATAATAATAATCAGCTGGACACCATGTGTTTAATTTTTGAAGCAAAGAAGCATGTATTTACTGATAAATTGTGTGAAAACCGTGGGGGTGGGGTGGGGGTGGGGGGGGGGGTGGCTTGTGATTCTGGGGGTTTATGCTCAGGGGAGATCTACACAAGGTTACCAATTCATGTCAGAAAAGATATGTACTGTCTTAAAACTTTAATAACTAGAAGCACTCGGAGAGCGCAGACCTCCGCCAAGGCTGATCAGTGCCCCCCCCCCCCGTGGGCCCCCCCCACGCCAAGGAGGTTATGTTTTTGCCAGGGTTTGTTTGTCTGTCTGTTTGTTTGTTTGTCTGTCTGTTAGTGTGTGCAACATAACTCAAAAAGTTATGGACAGATTTTGATGAAATTTTCTGGTCTGCACCCCCCCCACCCCCACCCCCACCCCCGATCACCACCAAAATTTAATCATTTCTTCCTTATCCCATTTCCAACAAACCCTGAAAATTTCATCAAAATCTGTCCATAACTTTTTGAGTTATGTGGCACACTAACAACAGACAAACAAACAAACACAGACAAACAAATCCTGGCAAAAACATAACCTCCTTAGCGGAGGTAAAGATATGTTAAAAAAAAAAAAAAAAAAATCCATGAATAAAATGAAAAAATCAAATGAACAGCTGTAGAATAGCTGTCCACTGTAGTGACCAGTATCCATGAAAGGGTTAAAGTTCTGCACTAGGCCTATACATCCCACAAATAAGGTCAAGTAAACATTCAGCCGTACACCTCTTATCTCCTTATGGATGCTTCCAAATACATGGATTAAGGCTATAGTCCCAGAAAACACAAATTTACAAGAGATCTGCATTGAAAGAAATGAATTTACTGTAGGATTAGGCTTAATCCAGTTTTGCACCAAATACTCCAGCCTGCTAATGCTGCCATGTTGCTGTAAGCGCTCTGTATTTTACCAAATCATGGCTTATTTGCCCCTTGTTGAAAGAGCAAATCAAGTCACAAAGCCACCGCTGCCCTCTTACCCTCTTGCTGTAGGACAAGAAACTTTAGAAGCACTTAACTAAAGCCCTGAACAGAAAATCGAATTAAATCTAGCATATGGTACGCCGCCATGTCCAAAGAGATTTCCCACTTAGTCAGTATTGTGTGGTAATAAGTCAACTCTTATGCTCTCTTTAGCATGCAGAGGGACGACAATAAGCGGATGTGGCATCCATGCTGCGTTTCTGAAATTAGCCGTGGAGATGCTTTGAATTATCTTAAAGTCTCTCGCACTGTAATCGTATTAACAGTGGTCTATCCTGTGGGGATGGACAAAACTGGATCTACGGAATCCCGGTTGGGTTAACGCCGTGCAGAAAGTTGCACTAATGCAGCAGGGTATTTATTCCCTTCTTCTAAAAAGGGACCGTGGCTGGTTTCCTCCCCCGAGAGGCATCATGGCGGAGAGCAGAGGAGCGGTCCTAAGTCTTTTTTTTTTTTTTTTTTTTTTTTTGCTTTAAATGATTTTGTGTAGCGCTGATAGGAGCGGGAGATACTCTTGTTAAAGCAGAGCCGAGATGATCGCGATGACGGCGGTGGGTGTTTGTGCAAGTTGTGTTTATATAATTTTTTTTTTTTTTTTTTTGTTTTTTTGCACAACTTCCACTTGAGTGTCGGGGATCGTTCCCGTGTAAATCCACACTCATTACACTATATTAAAATAGAAGTTCGTGTGTATGTGTAAGAGTATTAAACTCACTGTCACAAAGGCTAATGAGTTCATACAAACATGAATGCTATTATCATAGATCAGCTGCATAAAACATTTAATTGGTTGTCCCAGAACCTATTAGAATATTAAGTAATGAAATGCAAATGGAAGTTTATGCTATGCTTAACATGTATCTGTGCATGAGGTCCTCTTGAGTTTTGAAACATAGAATGCGTGTCTTTTTTTTTTCACAGTGTCTTAGCATAATGGCTGTTTAGACATGCAAAGCACACAACCTACAGCCTCAGATATCACTGAAATGTATTTTAGGCTGTGTTTATGTAGGTTCATTCGTCCGTCCGTCCATCCATCCATCCATCCATCCATCCCTCTGTACATCCATCCTTCGATCCATCATGCATCCATCCATCCATCCATTCGTCTGTCTGTGCATCCATCTGCCTGCCCATCCATCCGTCCGTCCATTCATCTATCTGTCCCTCCGTCATCCATCCATCCATTCATCCTTCCATCCACTTGTACATCCATCCCTCTGTCCATCCATCCTTCAATCCATCCATCCATGCATCCGTGTATCCATCCATCCATCCATCCATCTGTCCATCCGTTAATCATTTGTTCATCTGTCTGTCCGTCATCCATCCATCCATCCATCCGTTAATCATTCGTTCATCTGTATGTCTGTCTGTCCGTCATTCATCCATCCATTCATCCATTTGTCGGTCTGTGCATCCATCTGCCTGCCCGCCCGTCCGTCCGTCCATCCATCCATCCATTCATCCGTCCATCCATCCATGCATCCATCCATCCATCCATCCGTCTGTCCGTCCATCCGTCCATCCATCCATCCCTCTGTACATCCATCCTTCGATCCATCATGCATCCATCCATCCATCCATTCGTCTGTCTGTGCATCCATCTGCCTGCCCATCCATCCGTCCGTCCATTCATCTATCTGTCCCTCCGTCATCCATCCATCCATTCATCCTTCCATCCACTTGTACATCCATCCCTCTGTCCATCCATCCTTCAATCCATCCATCCATGCATCCGTGTATCCATCCATCCATCCATCCGTCCATCCGTTAATCATTTGTTCATCTGTCTGTCCGTCATCCATCCATCCATCCATCCGTTAATCATTCGTTCATCTGTATGTCTGTCTGTCCGTCATTCATCCATCCATTCATCCATTTGTCGGTCTGTGCATCCATCTGCCTGCCCGCCCGTCCGTCCATCCATCCATCCATCCATTCATCCATCCATCCATGCATCCATGCATCCATCCATCATCCATCCATCCGTCCGTCCATCCATCCATCCCTCTGTACATCCATCCTTCAATCCATCATGCATCCATCCATCCATTCGTCTGTCTGTGCATCCATCCATCTATCCATCCATCCATCAATTCATCTGTCTGTCCATCCATCCATCCACCCATCAGTTCATCTGTCTGTGCATCCATCTGCCTGCCCATCCATCTGTCCATCCATCTATTCATCTATCCATCCATCCATCCATCCATCTGTCATCATCCATCCATTCATCCTTCCATCCATCTGTACATCCATCCCTCTGTCCATCCATCCTTCAATCCATCTATTCATGCATCTGTCCATCCATCCACCCATCCAGTCATGCATCCGTCTATCCATCCATCCATCCATTTGTCCATCCGTCCGTCCGTCAATCATTTGTTCATCTGTCTGTCCGTCATCCATCCATCCATCCATTAATCATTCGTTCATCTGTATGTCCATCTGTCCGTCATCCATCCATCCATTTGTTGGTCTGTGCATCCATCTGCCTGCCCGTCCGTCCATCCATCCATCCATCCATCCATCCGTCCGTCCATCCATCCATCCATTTGTCCGTCTGTCCATCCATCCATCCATCCATCCATCAATTTGTCTGTCTGTGCATCCATCCATCCATCCATCCATCATGAGGGCCACCATGGTGCCTGATCCAACCCCAGCTGCTTTAAATTATGTTTCATTCATCATGTATTTGATGGCGCATTGGCACACTTTGGCACTGTTGGCATGGCAACAGTGGGACCGTGCCAAGCAAAGGTCCAGTCCAGGTACTGCAATTAGACCGAGCCCTGTTTTCACATAATACGCTTTTCAGGAATCAAAATGAACTTCTTTCCAGTTTGACACTTGCAAAAAAAAAAAAAAATCATGATGCACTTTGAACAATTACAACTATTCAACGTGTTTGTACATTGTGACTATGGACTCTGTTCGGCACTGTTCTTAACAAACAGATGTGAAATTGGCTGTGATGGGTTTGTATCAAACTTGGGAGTTGTGAACTCAGTTGTCTCCTAATATCAAAGCAAAAAGCCTTGCGGTAGACAGGCTATACGCCAAAAACAGTGGGCAGGGAAAATAATGAAATGTGTCTTGGAGGAATTCTTTCAGTGGGCATATACAATGCAGCATTGCACAGTTGGTTGTTTTAGTAATTTCTTTGACAATAGTATAATTAGAACATATCTTCCGGAGACTGCATTTCATTTTACTGCTCGTCTCGGTGAATACAGTTCAGTGTGGGTGTTTAGTGTGATTTTACAAAGAGTAGTGGATAAGTATGCAACCCTTTAGCTTGATTTCTTCTCTTAGACCTGACTTTTATCCATGTTGCATGTAAGATTAACACGATAACATGTAGTGTAATCCAGTCTGGCACACTCCAGATAATCTAATCAGCTTTGGGAACCTGTCGATGATGTATGCCATTATAGAACAATAGCGCCATTAATAATTCAGAACCTAAAGCTTTGTCTCTGATTGTAATTTTTTTTTTTACAGTTTTGCCCAATCATCTTGATATTAACTTGCAGCAGCGGATTGAAAATGTTCAACTGTCTGCAGTAATAGAAGGCAAATTCATTTGTCAGCAGAGAGCCTGACATGCATTGTACTATGATTAACTCGTGGGGTCTCATCTGGCTTGTGTGTCCAGAGGCCAATTGGTGCTGCTAGCAATTTCCGTCATAGCCCAGTAGGTCTCGAACAGGTCTCGAGGCCAGGATCCATTGAAAATGCTGATAATATAGAATTAGAAAACAATTTTAGTATGACAGCGCAATCCAACTGGCTCATCTTCCCCATTTGATAACAAGATGCAGTGAAGAATCGCGGGAAATTTCTCAGGAAGAAATTGCTTTACATAAACAATGACTAAACCCTGGAAGCCTTATTTGGCCCCAGTAATGGAATGAAGGCTAATGAGACAACCGAGGATAAATCGGATGTGAAAGTGAAAGCGCTATGTTGCTCTGTATTGGTGTCATTCCACCAATCACGCCGTTAAATGGTTTCGGTCCTCGCGGTGTCACATTTAATGCAGATATCATGGAAGCAAATCACAACCATATTAGCCATACTTCATTTTGACAACTATATTTAACAAATATAACATGAGACACTCTCATAGATTGTTAGACTGTCTCTAAACGGATGATGGGAAGGTATATATTTTTTATTCATAACTACAGGAATAGATGAGGAAAAATCATAAGCATTTATTTATTTATTCACAAGTACCATCAGTGTAAAATAAATATAACTTGGTCACTACTTAATACTTAATAAAAAGCGAAATGTAGTTTTGATAAATAGCATATCTATGTCTGCACGGCGGCTATTGTTTACACCCTTACCACCTCATCGAGCCAAGAAAAAAGTAGTAAAAGTAAAAGGTTGCTGCAGTAAATAAAACGTCGTACATACATGTTTTACGGGCTACTTAAATAAATAATTCATATATATTTTCTGAATCGTAAAGTGCAAATACATAGAAATGAATAGATTGAAAGTTCCTGAAGTCTCTGTAAAAGACCTGGCATACTGTATGTACTACATGATTTTCAGCGGTTTCGTGAAATTTCCTGAAACTTTTTTGAAAATGGCAAAAAAAAAAAAAAAGATCGGATCGAAAAAGATGCGGTTTCGTTTGGACATGGCCTTAGTCAAATCTTTGCATATTGCAGTGTTTTTCAGGAATTCAAAAGGGGTCAGTGGAAATTTCTAGTGATTGATTTAAAAAAAACAAAAAAAAAACAACTTATTAATAAGAAATATATGGTGAGTTGACAGAGACAATCCCAATCCATAAAAGACATGACAAACTCTGAAGCTGAAACTGAAGCACTGTGGTTCTGTTTATCTTTCAAATGTTCATTGTGGTCAGTTTCAGATGTTGCAGCTCTTTCATAATTCATAGTTTGAGTTATTGTTTGTTCAGTATTAATTGTCAGTCTTGTAAATCCAAGCTGGACTGACTGTACATATCCTAACCAAGGAAAATAAAATTCTCACTTTGTGCAGTAATCTACACCTGGATTTTCTGCTTCCGTCCATAATAATATACATTACATAGCCTAAATGTCATCTAAAATGAACATTTATTTTCAACATAATATAGTAAACTATTACATGATCAAAAACAAATTAATTTTAGCAAAAAAAAAAAAAAAAATCTGTTTTCAGTGTCTGTGGTTTGCCAGAAATTTGTGATGTTAACCCTTTCATGCATACTGGTCACTATTGGACAGCTATTCTACAGCTGTTTTCTTATATATTCATGGATTTTGTTGATTTATTTGTATATCAGCCACCACAGTGGACCGTGATGCACCATCTAATAAACTGAGCATGCTCAGATGTCTATGGAAAGCACAAGGTCTCTTCAATCAGCATGTTTTGATTTTTTTTCCTATCGAGCAAAGTGTTGAGTTTTTTTTTGTTTAGTTTTTTTTTTTTTTAAACACACTCACCACATTATTTGTAACTCCATAAAAAATAGGTTCATTTAAAACAAAACTCAGTCACATTTTTTTTTTTTTCATGCCTAAAGAGGAATAAAAACTCTCAGAAAAAAAAAATCTCGACTAAGGTTCTTGTAATTCCTGCATCAAAGGGTTAAAATGTGGTCTTCAGTGCAGTTCAACCTTTAACCCTTTCATGCACAAATTATGAGAACCTTAATCAAATTTTTTTCCTGAGTGTTTTTATTCTTCTTTAGGCATGTAAAAAAAAATGTGATAGAAAATGTTATTCTGAAAAATACATTTAAAAATAAATAAAATAAAAAATACTAATTATTATTTTTTAAATACATTAAAAAAAAGTAATAATGACAAAAAAATTCTTATGAACCTATTTTTCATGAAGTTGCAAAATATCCACTCAGCTGGATACCACATGTTTAATTTTCAACGCACAGAAACATGAATTTACTGATAAATTGTGTGAAAATGGGGTCTTCAGTGCAGTTCAACCTTTAACCCTTTCATGCACAAATTATGAGAACCTTAATCAAATTTTTTTCCAGAGTGTTTTTATTCTTCTTTAGGCATGTAAAAAACAATGTGATAGAAAATTTTCTTCTGAAAAATAAATTTAAAAATAAATAAAATAAAAAATACTTTTTTTTTTTTTTTTTTAAATACACTAGTCAACATTTGCTAGAGATCAGGACTATAACTTTGCTATATTCGGGGGTGTAATTCTTTAAACTTGACAGTTTATTTTCCCAATGGAGTACAGCCTGTGGATGCGGATGGTGGCCACACACATCATTGACATCACACCGTAAGTGTTTCAGAACATTCTGAGTGGTTTCAGTGAAAACAAAATTGGAAGAGTAATTGTTGTGAACTCTAATTTCTAGGGTTGTATCACCCTTTTGCCTGAAAAGGCAATAAAAATTTATATTTTTTTACTTTTTGGTTCATTTTTCTTTACATGACTAGCCAAAGTACACACATAATATATGAAGTCACCCAAAATATTATACAACATCAGTTATTGTGCAAATATAAAACTGATCCCTAGCAAACGTTGACTAGTATACATTAAAAAAAAGTGATACTGACAAAAAAAATCCTATGAACCTATTTTTCATGAAGTTGCAAAATATCCACTCAGCTGGATACCACACGTTTAATTTTCGACACACAGAAACATGAATTTACTGATAAATTGTGTGAAAATGGGGTCTTCAGTGCAGTTCAACCTTTAACCCTTTCATGCACAAATTATGAGAACCTTAATCAAAATTTTTTCCTGAGTGTTTTTATTCCTCTTTAAGCATATAAAAAACAATGTGATAGAAAATTTTCTTCTGAAAAATAAATTTAAAAATAAATAAAATAAAAATACTAATTATTATTTTTTTAAAAATACATTAAGAAAAGTAATAATGACAAAAAAATTCTTATGAACCTATTTTTCATGAAGTTGCAAAATATCCACTCAACTGGACACGACACGTTTAATTTTCGACACACAGAAACATGAATTTACTGATAAATTGTGTTAAAATGGGGTCTTCAGTGCAGTTCAACCTTTAACCCTTTCATGCACAAATTATGAGAACCTTAATCAAAATTTTTTCCAGAGTGCTTTTTATTCTTCTTTAGGCATGTAAAAAACAATGTGATAGAAAATTTTCTTCTGAAAAATAAATTTAAAAATAAAAATACTAATTATTATTTTTTTCTTAAATACATTTAAAAAAGTAATAATGACAAAAAAAATCTTATGAACCTATTTTTCATGAAGTTGCAAAATATCCACTCAGCTGGATACCACACGTTTAATTTTCAATGCACAGAAACATGAATTTACTGATAAATTGTGTGAAAACTGTGGGGAAGGCTTGTGATTCTGGGGGTTTATCCTCAGGAGAGATCTACATGTTACCAATTCATGTCAGAAAAGACATGTAGTGTCTTAAAATTTTAATAAAGATATGTGTAAAAAAACAAAAAGAACAACAAAATCCATGAATATACAAGAGAACAGCTGTAGAATAGCTGTCCACTGTAGTGCCCACTATGCATGAAAGGGTTAAGAATAAAAATCTGCATGCATCTAGATAAGATGTTACCCAGGTTTCTGCATCGACCAAATCCTGACACCTGATATCCATAACATTCGCTGTTTTCTGCGATGCTATCTATCGATGGCACAGCCTCTAATCAAAACCACCGGCGCTAAAGCCTGCGCATTCATCACAGCACAGGTGATGTAGAGCTCTGGTGTGAGTTCCCACTAAAGACCGGGAGCACAGCTGCTCTGACAGCCGTGATTGATGGTCAAAGCAGGACAGGGCTTTGCACAGGGACTCCTTGCCTTTTGTTTTTCCGTGACTTGGCTCGGGCGAGGTAATTTAAAATTGTTGAATCGGTAACATGCAAACTTAACCGCAGCCTTTAATGAAACGAGCTGCTGACAACGCGATAAGTGCATCCTCACTGTATCAGGCGGCGGATGGGATTGACTTATTAGCTCCCTGCACGGAGGAACAAAAGCAGCGAACCATAACCAAGTCAAGTATATTTATTTGACTGTAGTCAGCAAGCATGAAGGCTTTTAAGGTTAAGAGTGCACTTAAGGGCTTGGTGTGTATTCAACAAGCGACGCCTTTTGTATGTTTTAGTAACCAGTGTGTCAGTTCATCATTCTGGCAAAGAAGTCAGTAGTTGGCAGACTCCAGGTCATTACTTTTAGGGCGTTGGACGCATTATTTAACCACAATCTGAGACGGAATAAAAGGAACTTGGCAAAGTATGAACCCTTTAACCCCTGAGACATTATTTCAGGTAAATGTGCAAAACAGGGTGGAATAACAGAAAAAGACACTAAATACTGAATAAGGCGCTCAGAATGGAGGTCAATAAGAGATTTAGGATGTCTATTTTTCACAGATTTTGGTTAAATAATGTAAATACTGTTGAGTTTGTTATAATTTGGTATAGGCCTATTTGTTCATTGTCTTGGTTTGAAGTTTAATAATAAAGTAATAAAGTTCACTGTAAAAAAAAACAAACAAACAAAAAAAAAAATCTGTAATTTAACATAATTTTCACTGTTTATTTTACAGATTTTTTTCTGTATTTTTGAGAAAAAGGAAAATATCAATGAATTTACCAAAACAGACTGTGATTTTACATGTCAAATGTAAAATAACATGAAAAAGCTGTCACTGTAAATAACCATAAAATTTCCTTTTTTTTTTTCTTTTTTCATAGAAAAATACAGTTAAAATACATTTGTAAATGTATCATAATTTCCCAAATATTTATTTTCTATTTATGAGATTAAACTGTTAATTTAAAGTTTAATACTGTAAAAAAAAAAAAAAAAAAATTAAAACGAGATAAAATTACTGGCGATTAACCGTAAAAGACGTATTTTTTCTGTAAATTTAGCAAGACTTGTTTTTTAATCGACAAATAACTTGTGTAATTCAACAAGCGACGCCTTTTGTATGTTTTAGTAACCAGTGTGTCAGTTCATCATTCTGGCAAAGAAGTCAGTAGTTGGCAGACTCCAGGTCATTACTTTTAGGGCGTTGGACGCATTATTTAACCACAATCTGAGACGGAATAAAAGGAACTTGGCAAAGTATGAACCCTTTAACCCCTGAGACATTATTTCAGGTAAATGTGCAGCTGCGAATTAGTTTCAGTGTCATAAAATTTGCTGTGAGTACGCGCTTGTGTTCATTTTCTTCAGTGGTTTTGCTTTATTGTGTGTTTTCGGGCTCAAAACAGGGTGGAATAACAGAAAAAGACACTAAATACTGAATAAGGCGCTCAGAATGGACGTCAATAAGAGATTTAGGATGTCTATTTTTCACAGATTTTGGTTAAATAATGTAAATAGTGTTGAATGAGTTTATTTTAATTTGGTATAGGCCTATTTGTTCATTGTCTTGGTTTGAAGTGTAATAATAAAGTAATAAAGTTCACTGTAAAAAAAAAAAAAAAAAAAAATCTGTAATTTAACATAATTTTCACTGTTTATTTTACAGATTTTTTTCTGTATTTTTGAGATAAAGGAACATATCAATGAATTTACCAAAATAGGCTGTGATTTTACATGTCAAATGTAAAATAACACGAAAAAGCTGTCACTATAAATAACCATAAAATTTCCTTTTTTTTTTTTAAAGAGTTTTTTTTTCTTTTTTCACAGAAAAATACAGTTAAAATACATTTGCAAATGTATCATAATTTCCCAAATATTTATTTTCTATTTATGAGATTAAACTGTTAATTTAAAGTTTAATACTATTAAAAAAAATTATAAAACGAGATAAAATTACTGACAAAGAAATATTTGTTCTGTAAGTTTAACAAGACTTGTTTGTTAATCGACAAATATCTTGTGTAATTACGGGAGGTTTCACAACAAAAATGTTGAATAAATGTATTTTTGTGAATATATAACATTGTATAAGCACTGATAAACTGTCCAAATACAGTTTTTATCAGTGGATTGTACAACTTAGTCTCATTGAAAATTATTTCTATATATTTTCATAGGTAATTTTATTGTTTTAATAAATGAAAATATGCTTTATTAAACGTTAAAAAGTCAAAAATATGTAAAATCACATGTAAAGTTAGGGCAAAAAACTGTATTTTAATTATGGAAAATTACCATATTTTTATGAGATGGTTGTTTTCCGTTATTTAACGGTATTTTTTTGGCACCCCAGCTGCCAGAATATTACCCTTTTTTTACAGATTTTTTTTTTTTTTTTTACAGTGTTGTCTGTATCTATTGATTATATTTGTATTATCAGGTACTGTTGTATGTAGTTCATTAGTGTTGTAAATGCTTACTTTCACAGAATAAATGAATAAATGGAATGGAAATACTGTTTTTGTCTTGGAGTGTTTTTTTTTTTTTTTTTTTTTTTTTTAATAAATCAGTATAGCTGGTTTTTGGCACCTAGTTGAACTCCAAAAAGCAGTTACACAGTCAAAACTCAGTACAAACATCAGAAAATAAAGGAAAATCACCAAAACACTGCAAACAACAGTAAAAACAAAAAACGACAAGGACACAACATTTTAAAAAAGCCCAAACTGTCTATTTTTATAGTGAGTCACTCTCACTCACTGCTCTGTGTTTTACCCCCCACTCCACAGGCAGTGGGGGGGGGGGGGGTCCACTGAGCATGCTCAGATGTTTATGGAAAGTACAAGGTCTCATCAATCAGCATGTTTTGATTTTTCTTCCTACTGAGCAAAGTGTTGAGTTTTTGGTTTTTTTTTAAAACACACTCAGAACATTCACCACAGACGCGTCAGGGGCTAAAGGGTTAAACAGCTTTGATTTCACAAACTACCCGGAATAATGTCATTTTCTGCAGCATCATCTTACAAATGACTAACAAGATGAGAAGCGAAATACATTCAGCAGCATCTAGGAACTATTTTAGATCAAATATGATACCATCTGAATGAAGGCAAAGCAAAACGCTGCGTTGCCATAAAATGTCAAGCAAAGTTGAAGTGAACTTTGCATAGTTCCCCTAATTGCATATCATTTGCAAAAACAAAATTTACACTTCTATAATCTTAGCTACTACATGTATGGCTCTAATAATAATAATAATAATAATAATAATAATAATAATAATAATAATAATAAAAAAGGTATAGGAAAGGAAAGAGAAGGCTTTTCTGTTTTCTCTATGTACATGTACATTCCACCTTCACTTTATTTTACAAAATGTTAGTATTTCACTGTTTGTTCCTTTCATATAAATATATAAAAAGCAGTAACAGACATTTGTTGAAACACTTTGCAATGTGTAGATGAATAATATTACTTTGGCAAGAATACAATGACAAAATATATTTTTTTCTTAATATTTGTTCTTCTCATCCACATGTATTCAGGGTTTTATGTCACAAAAATGTAGATTTTTTAAATTTTTTTTTTTTACAACTCCAGTTTCTGTGTATCTGTGTGGATGGGGAAAATATATTAAAAAAAAACATTTTACTCATGTCTATTGTACTTTTGTGTCATAAAACTGTACCTGAAATGTCAAATACAGCAGTAGATCAAGGTCATCATGGACAAATCTACATCCTTTTTAACCCTATAAAGCCTGAACAATGGAATCATTGAAAGAAAATTCCAGTTCTTTGAAACCGGAGCCTTTATCGGTCCTTCTGGACAACAACAACAACAACAAAAATAGTTTTCACATATCAATTTCCATGTTTGAGTTTCAATTTTGTAAAAAAAAAAAAAAAAAAAAAAAAAAAAGAAATTACACTATGAAAATATTTACATTTATCAACTTTTCCTGCACAATAAAATGTGAATAACTTGGACAAATATGAACAACATGAAATGACTTAAGAATACAATACTTAGAATGCATAATAAGGACAAATTTAACAATATCATGGCTGTTACTAAATGTTTTGTATATTTGTAGATCCACTGTGTATGTATAAATAATAAACTGAAACATAATGTTTAAATTGCACTTATTTTTCTGAAGAAATTTCAGGTTGTACATAGTTGTTCAGGTTATTCCCATTTTAATATTACTCCTTCTGAACAGTCAAAAAAAAAAAAAAAAATCAAATATCAATTTTCATATATGAGTTTCAATTTTGTATCATATTTGATGCATCGGGTCTCAATGCTCAAATATTACTATTTTTGAACAAACAAAAACATAATATAACACAAACATGTCTAACAAATTGGTAATTCCTTTTCAAAATTCTTTCTCCTTCCTCATTAATGACAATCTTATAGGGTCACTGGAAAGGCCTCTGGTGAATGAATTCCTCCCCCCTGGTGGATTATCTGTGTATTGCATGTATCTAATTGTATACATCAGGTTTTTCAAGAAAAAAAAAAAAATCACACTGATCATGTAAAAGGCTTCAAAACTCATGTATCAAATATGATAAGTTTTGTGTTATAGGGTTAAACAACTCCAGTTTCAGTGCATCTGTGTGGACGGGGAAAATATAAAGATTGGAAAACCATCATTCATTATCAAACCATTTTGTTCATGTCTAGTGTAGTTTTGTGTCATGAAACTGCACCTGAAAAATTAAATACAGCAGTAGATGGAGGTCAGCATGGATACCATTGACAGACAGACCTGATTATGGATAAATCCACATCCTTTTTAAGACTAGCCATTTTAACAGGCCACCTAGGTGTCTTCCTGTTGTCATAGCAAAAAAAAAAAGTCAAAAAATGGCAATTATTTTGCTCCTTTGTTTTCAGGAAGAACTTAACTTCCAATATCTGGTCATTAATTATCATTATTATAAATAATAAATGCTTAAAACAGTGTGTTTTAGTAAAAAAGAAAAAAACAAAAAACAAAACAGACTTGACGTTTTTAGCATATTTATTATCAAAATCAACTTTCTGAGATTGCAAAAATAAACTTTCAACTGTTTTACATCTGCTCAAACATGCTTTTTGGTCTTGAACATTCAGTATCCATATTATAGCTTCATATTTTTTGTTATTTCCAGGCATTTTTTATTTTATTTTATTTTTTTTTTTGCCTGAAACAGTTCCTTTCTACTTGTAATAGAGTCCCACATTGCTGCTGTAAAGTGTTATACAGTGTCGGAAACCGCAGGATCTCAGGTTTCCGATGCCATTTGATTTTTCCGGATAGTAAAAACGGTTCAAGAGTTGTTTTTTTTTTTTTTGCTGTAAAGTGCAAAATGCAGCACCGGAGAGATTGTTAAAGGGTTACAACCCCAACCAGCACTTAAAGTAACTTAAGTTTAGAACTGAGCTTGTTGTTCTGCTCAGATATATGAATAATGATTAAACCCTGTGCATCTGCTATGTCCAATTTTATCCACAGTGTCCACAGTCCAACACAAACAATGGTCTGTCCAACTGTTTGTGGTTGTGTCTGTATTGCATGTGGATAGAAAATGTGAGGGATGTGTGGACGGTATTAAAAAAAAAGAAAAAAAAATGGAAGATGAAAATATCTTTTGGGAAAAATATCAATATTGGCATGGACACATTAGTACTCTTCTGCAAAACAGCCACTTCAAGAAGATAAAAAAAAAATATATAAATATGTTGCAAAACTAAAATATTTTTACAAGCAATTCCAAATTTCAAGATGTATTTTAAAATGTTGCATGACACTGCAATGTTTAGAGTGGACAGAAAATATGAGGAATATAAGAAAATGTAGCGAATATCACAAAATATGTGGACAGAAAATATGAAGGATGTGTAGACAGTATTAAAAAAAAAGGGCAAAAAATGGAAGATAAAAATATCTGTTGGGAAAGATATCCATATTAGTATCGACAAGGCATTAGTCTTCTGTAAAAAAGCCACCTCACGAAGCTAAAAAAAAAAAAAAAAAGCAATATTTTTCTCAGCTATTCCAAATTTCCAGATATACATTACAACAAAAATAGCATTTTAATGTAGACAACACAGAGTGGATAAATACGAGTTCTAAATGTTAAAGTCGTAACTCTGAAAGTGCTGGAAATCATCAGATAAAAAACAATACTACACACTGTAAAAAAAAAAAAAAAACGTAAAAAAAATGGTGATATTCCAGCAGCAGGGGTGCCGAAAAAATACTGTAAAATAACCATCTCACAAAAACACAGTAATTTTCCATAATTAAAATACAGTTTTTTGCCCTAACTTTACATGAGATTTTTCATATTTTTTGGACTTTTTAATGTTTAATAAAGAATATTTTCATGTATTAAAACAATCTATCTATCTATCTATCTATCTATCTATCTATCTATCTATCTATCTATCTATCTATCTATCTATCTATCTATCTATCTAAAAACAATAGAAATACATCATATCAACATACAAATCTGGTTTTGTTCACATACTCTTCCTGTAAAAACTACAGCTATATTTGATTCAATCGTTACGACCAAAATCTTTTCAAATAAACAACTTTGCATTGTATCGTCACAGTTTTTTTATGTTGTGATTTTACAACTTCTTGGTGTTAATTCTACAGTCATTTTTTACAGTGTATTCAATATATTGACATATCTGTGTAAATCTGGAACAACTACTGAGGTCTATCTTTTATCTGTGGGATATTACGGAATTGATCAGAAGATGTCGTATTCACCCAGTCACGAACTCGGTGCCCATCTTATTATCAGAAGGCCTATTTGTCCGAAAATTTGTTGGGTTTAGTTGATAAATCTAACCCTAACCATAACCCTTTTCTTGTACCCTTTCCTAACCCTAACCTAAACGGGCCTTCTGGCAATAAGGCGCCTCCCCACGAACTCTACCGACGGTAAATCGTTTTTTTTTCCCGTTTGAATTCCATACTATTCCTGTTTCCCTTCCAGAATTTTATCTGAAAAGAAGAACTAAACACACACACACATACACAGTCCTAGATGGATAGTTCCCCCCTTCAGCGGAGGAGTTTTTTTCAATGTGAAGAGCTTCCACGAAATCTAAAGTGAGCACAAGTAACTGCCACTTCACGGAAAAAAAAAAAAACCTTCCGGGCAGAAAGCAACAGCAGGTGTGGAAGCAAGGTCAAATGTACATCAGTAAAACCCACAGTGCTCTTTTTTTTCTTGATATCAAGTTCAGGTCTATTTTTTGCGTACTTTCCGAAATGATCCCTGCGTGCCTGAATCTTTTTTTGTTTAACTTTGGAAGACCAAGAGCATCATTGGGTGCAAAGTTCACCAAATGATCTGTCTTGTATTTTCTATTAAATGCTTTTTTTTTTTTTAGTTTCTGTGTGACTGTCTTTCTTTCATTTCAACTGAAAATTACAGCTGGATTTTAATCTTTGAGCGAACGAGCGCGGGGGGGGGGGGGGGGGGGGACCAGGGGGCGAGGCTTGCCAAGCCAATTAGGCAGGCAATAATGGATTCGCAAATCACTAGAGGAACCATTTGCCCTCTATTTAAATAGTCAAGATAATTACAGTTATAGTCAAAAAATACAAATGAGAATATCAGCATGTACAAATCAATTCACCAAGTAGGTTTCTTTGAGATGTGTTGGCCTCAAAAATCTCCGGGCAAATGAAGTCAAAGCGACCCGTGATGCTTTGAAACAGGGCAACAATAAAAAAGGAATTATTGCTTGCGACTTTTAAAAGCAATATTCCCCAACAATTAGATTTCTTGTAGTTATTGAAACAGCAAGACATCAGTTAGAACAGGAGTGTCAAACTTATTTTGGTTCAGGGGCCATATTCAGCCCAATTTGACCTCAAGCGGGCCAGACCAGTAAAATAATGACTTAATAATCTATAAATAATGACAAATCCAAGTTTTTATTTTTGTTATAGTACAAAAAAAACCTCAATTAAATTATGAAAATATTTACGTTTAATAAAAAAGATGTTAATAACCTGAGAAAACCTGAAATTTAATTTGTAAAAAAAAAAAAATGTTGTTAATTATAGTTTAATAACAATAACAAGGAAGTGATTTACACTTAAACATGTTAGTACAGATATGATTTATCAAGAACAGCAACGTTACAGTAATGTCATTAATGTCAGTGTATGGCACAGGTGTAAAACATGTGGCCCGGGGGCCAAAACCGGCTCTCCAAAGGGTCCAATCTGGCCCCTAGGATGAATTTATGAAATACAAAAATTACACAGAAAATATTAATAATCAAGGGTGTTGAAATAATTTGAGGTCAATTTGATCTAAAATGGATCAAACTAGTAAAATATTATCATAATAACCTATAAATAATGAAAACTGCAAATGTTCCTCTTTGTTTTAGTGTAAAAAAAGTAAAATTAGGGGGAAAAAAAAAAAAAAAAAAATGTTACATTTACAGACTATCCTTTTTGCAAAAAATGTGAATAACCTAAACAAATATGAACAGTCTGAAATGTCTAAAGAGAAGTATGTGGAATTTTTTTTTACAATATTCTGCCTGTTACTGAATCTGTAAGTTATAACGCATATGTATAAATGATCAACTTCGGCGTAACATTGTTAACATTGCGCTTTTTTTTTTTTTTGTAAGAATTTTCAGGTTGTTCAAATTTGTTCATGTTACGTTCAAGTACGTTTCGTAGGTTTAAACATTTTCATAATGGAATTTTACATTTTTCACTCAAAAACATAGAGAAAACTTTGGAGTTGACATTATTTATACATTCTTATCCTTTTATTTATATCATTTCACTGGTCCGGTCCACTTTAGATCATATTAGGCTGTATGTGGAACTGAACTAAAATGAGTTTGACACCCCTGGTATATGGGATGAAGCATAAGGATCTAATGTGTGGGCTGATATGAAAGGAAAACAACAAAATCCATGAATATATAAGAGAACAGCTGTAGAATAACTGTCCACTGTACACAGTAAATTTGCCACTGTAAAAAATGCAGTGTCAAAGTATTTAAGTTATTTCGGAGTTATTCCAACAATGGACAGAGTAAAATTTAACAAGATAACTTCCAGTGTTGGTGAAAATAATTGGAGTTTACAGAGGTTTTACACTTTCAGTGTCATATATTCAGTGTTAAAGTTAACTGACTCTCTCAAAGTTAATTCAACACCGATAAGAGCAAGATAGACCTTTCAGTGTTAAAAAATAATAACTCTGAAAAGCCCCGCCCACCAACCTCCGTGCTCAAACTGAGTGAGAAGTTGGACTCTGGCGTCTCCATCTTCCTCGCATTGAAAAATTGCGTTTGTAAGTTTGTGTAAATAAACTATTGCTTTTGTTATTTCATCCGAGCAGATTCTGTGTGCAAGAATATAGTTACATCGTCGTCGTCAATGTTTTCAAATACCGAATTTCAAATGGATAACGTGATATCGGGTCGGCGGCTTTCATGTTACGTGTCATTTTATGTTTACTTTTAATTGCAGTATTTCATTTTTACTTAGAATAAATTGGGAACAGAAATAATAGTATCTTTTTTTCCCCCCTGCAGACACTGGGACTATAGTACATCACATGTAACACCGGTAGGAGGCAATTAGAAATCAACACTCTTTGGAGTCATTTATTTATCAACATGTAGTGTTAAGTACACTGGAAAAGTTATTTCTTAACACTTAACTCTTCAGTGTTGAATGTGAATAACACTATGTGTGTTACTTCTCACATAGTGTAAAACTTGACTGACACTAATTGGCGTAGTGTACAGGGTGGGGAAGCAAAATTTACAATATTTTGAGGCAGGGATTGAAAGACAGTGTATGACCAATTAGTTTATTGAAAGTCATGAGAATTTATTTGTCACAAGAAAATTGACATAATAGAAAATGTTTTTATTCTATGTGTCCTCCTTCTTTCTCAATAACTGCCTTCACACGCTTCCTGAAACTTGCGCAAGTGTTCCTCAAATATTCAGGTGACAACTTCTCCCATTCTTCTTTAATAGTATCTTCCAGACTTTCTCGTAATAGTTTTGCTCATAGTCATTCTCTTCTTTCCATTATAAACAGTCTTTATGGACACTCCAACTATTTTTGAAATCTCCTTTGGTGTGACGAATGCATTCAGCAAATCACACACTCTTTGACGTTTGCTTTCCTGATTACTCATATGGGCAAAAGTTTCTGAAAAGGTATGGATAATAGTGTTAGATAAAAAAAAAAAAAAACAATTGACGTAGTGCCTGCTGCGAAAAAACAACTAAATGTTCATTGTAAATTTTGCTTCCCCACCCTGTAGTGTAAAATATTAACTCTTACTAGAGTAAAAGTTGACTCTGGAAATGTAACTTTATGTTCAGTGTAAATTTTACACTTTGTAAATAGGAACCATATGTTCACTGAGGTAGTGTTAAAATTAACTCTTTAAGTGTTATATAAACACTGGCGATTTTACCACTATGCATGAAAGGGTTTAACCGCTTGATTTTCCATCAAATACAACCGTTTTTTTTTTTGTTTTTTTTTGGGGGGGGGGTTCTTCTTTTCTGTACGATCCTCCTCTTTTCCCCTTTTGTTTTATTCACCCCGGTGCTGTTTTTCAGACACAGTGTGAAGTACTGGAGGCTTCGCTGCAGCTAGTGAAGGTTGAAAGATTGTGAAGCGGCTGGGCAGGGCCTGACAGTCTGGGCACTGGATCAGTCAGTGGATTTGGGGCTGGTGGCTGGTGGCTAAAGCTATCCTCTAGGTGCACTGACAGAGCAAGTTGCTTCATACTGGAACCAAGCTTGTAAGTGTGTGTGTGTGTCTGTGTGTGTGTGTGTCAGTCTGTCTCTGTATCTGGAATCAGGATTTGTTGAGCCCCTGGTGGACTCCCTGATGGCCTAGATGGAGAGCCCAAAGAAGCTGAAGACTCCTATGGCCTAGAAAATAGATTTTACACAGTCAGTGCTCTGGTGAGATTATTACATAAATACTGCATCACCATTACTGCAGTATTACCGTACTGCTACTACTATTATCAACCCAGCCACCAGAAGAAACTGTTACCATCAGCAAACTGCGGATATGTATATTTCTGAAACGAAAATGTGTTCTGTATTTCTGTACGTTACGGAGTTGTATCTGGTTCTGTTTTGAGCACATAGAACAAGGTTGTTTTTCCAATCGTGCGTCTAAGAAATTACACTGGGTTATAAAAAATGTTTTTTGCAAGTTGTCTAGGTTTTTTCAACTGAATTAGGATAATTTTGCACCGCTAAATCCAAAAATGACATCTGTTTTTCTCAATAAGGTCAGGGTTTTTTTTGCTAATTTGATTTTGAAAAATTTGATTTTCTCACAAAATTGATTACATTTTTGTGACTTTATCAGTTGATTTTTTTAGATAGTTCTCACCCACAATAGGTTTTAAGAGAAAAAAAAAAAACAAAACAAACATTTTCTAACAGGATGTATTTATTAAGTGTTACAAACTGTGGCAGAATACGTCAGGCTTATTTTTGCAAGATCTTCTAGTCGAAGCCATTTCATTCACCTGTAATATTAAAAAAAAACATTATTCATAAATTGGCAAAAGTCAAATCTTCAGAACTTGTTTATTGCAAGAAATATGAACGAATTTTGTATCATATGATGTGAAAATGCCCATAATTTTTAAAATGAGGCTCAAGACCCACCTTTTTAATTTGGCTTTTAACTGATGCTTCTGTTTTATGTACTCAAAGGTTTTATAGTTATATTTAATATATATATCTTAAGATTCTTTTAACCAGTGCTTCTGTTTTATCATTTTAATGTTTAATATTTTTATTATTTTCATATATGTCTCAAATTTAGCTTCTTTTAATCAGTTCTTTTATATCTTCTTAATGTTTCTTATTCTCCGGTGTTTCATCAGAGGGAGCCCTCCATGCTGGGGGGCGGCTGTGGACTCCGGGGGCTGTGGCGCCTTCTCTCACTGAGGTCCGCTCCTTTCTGGTGGGTGTGGGGCCCCAGTTGGCCCTCTCCCACTGGTTGGGATGCGGGGCTGTGTTGCTGGTGCCTGGTTGCCGGGGTCGGCGGCTGCCTCCTGGTGCGGATGGCTCCCTGAGACAGCGCCTCCTCTTTTACTTTTATATTTTTGTTCTGGTCTACCCGTGCTCAGCCAGTCTTCTTAAGTATGTGTGAGCTTGTGGGTTTGCATATATACGTGTGTGTATGTGTGTGTGCGGGTGGGTGTGGGTGGGGGGGCGGTACTGATTTTTAAACTGATATGTAAAGGACTTTGTGCTACAGTTTTTAATGTATGAAAAGTGAATAAATTTCATAAATATGAAAATAAATAAAGATTATTATTATTATTATTATTATTATTATTATTATTATTATTATTATTATAAATGTAAGCAAAAATGTTAAAAAGCCAGTATGTAGCATAGTTCAGAAAGTTGACCTGATTGAGCAAAATTAATGTGATTTTTGGATTCAGCACACCAAAATTATCCTAAATCACCTCAAAAAACTTAAACAATAAATTTGTTGTTGACCAGTGTTATGATCATACGCAGCTAATCCTGAAATCCAGCTACAGCTACATTTCACATTCAGATTATTTGTCATTTAAACATTTCCGTCCGCACAGCAAAAATTGGAGAGTTGAATCAACTCCCACAGAGTTGATTTTAACTCTTTTTCAGAGTTTATATTATATAGGTGCACACTTTACAGAGTTAAATTAACATTTTCATTGGAGTTAATTATTTAACACTATACCATAGTTGCCTTTTTTACTCAGAAACCTGAGTTAACTGAACACTGACTGATTTAATTCCCAACACTCACAAGAGTTCATAAATGGTAAATGGACTGAACTTATACAGCGCATTTTCGACACCTTCATGGTGCCCAAAGCACTTTACAATTCCTCACACTCATACAGTGACATCAGTGTCTTGCCCAAGGACACTTCGACACATGGATAGTCGGAGTCAGGATTCAAACTGCCAACCCTTTGGCTCTACCAACTGAGCCACAGCCGCCCTTCATAATCTCACCGACCTGGGTTAAATGAACCCATATGGATTTATTATTTACACTGTCAGTTTCTCCTTTAACTCAAACAGAGTTAAATTAACACCATGAAAGTAACAAAAAAAACACTCATTTGACTTAACTTTCACTCTGAAAGTAGTGTTAATTTGAATCATAAAAAAAGTGAATCCATTAACAATGACTTCAAATTCAATGTGAACAGGATGATTCAAAGAAAGCTGATGGATTTGTTTTTTTTTTGTTTTTTTTTGTTTTTTTTTTGTTTTTTTTTTAAGAAAATTTAGTTTTCCTCTTTTTTCTCTCTGACAGTGACAAGTCTGATAGAAATTGCACAGATTCACCTGGTTTGAAATGCAGGGGCCAGGTAAATTAACACTGGAGAGACACAGAGTTAATTTCCACAGGCTTGACTAACTATTTTCTTTAACCCCAACTCTGAGTGACATTTAACTCACAGTGAGTTAAAATTACACTTTGAGGGTGAAAACTGACTCTCAAATGTTTAACCCTGAAATTTCAACTCTTCAATTTTTGCTGTGCTGTGGCGATTTCTCATAGGCTGCAAGAGAAGCTCAGCTTCCCCTAAAATTACAAAAAATTAAATGGTTAAATCTGTTCGGTTGTGTTGACATTTCATTAACTACAAATGCGTTAGAACACGTTCATCTCACAGACGAGTTCGTTCAGAATCAGCTTTATCACAAATCAACTGACTCGATTTTGTTCATTTCTCATACATTACCGTTGCGATGTTTTCTCGTACGATCTCTGCTCAGTGCATTTGCCCGTGGAAGCTCGGCGTCCATGCACTTCAATGGGACTGAGTGGAACAGTTTTTTTCATTGCCTCAAAACTGGACGGTAAAATATATTTCGATTGGAACGTGCCTACGGAAAAATTGCGATTATACATATTCATGTTTTTTACGAAAATGCCCAATGGCAACTTTTTCTCATCTTCATCATCATTTGGAATAAAACAAGAACAACTCCTGACAGAATGTTTTATCAGTAGAGGTTATTAAAACACTTAATTAATTCTCTCTCAATAAAAGAAATAAATGCTTTGAAGACATTCTGAGCCAAATATATTTGAATAAAGTTATGTTTATTGCGATGTGGGGACCCATTTCTCCCAGAATTACACCAGTAGTGGATGTTTCTCCCTTTACGATGAATGATTAATGCCAAAATTTTGTGTCTGCATCACTTATTAATGTTTGGGCAGAGCCAGCTTGGTTGTTTCCCTCTGCTCATCACAACCTTGAACTGATTTTCCAGAACCACATTCTTGCTCGAACTTTAACTTAATTCAATGAATTTTCCATGTGCAGAAAAGCTTTTGGTTTTCAAGGATCGTCTAGGAGAACTTGAGCGTATGAGTTATTTTTCGTTGGGGAGGGTATTATTTTGAAGTCTATGTTTATTTGACAATTGTGATGAATAATTGATGCAGTTTTGTCAAAAAATAAACACTGTTTCTCTTGAATATGGTTATATTATGTTTATATATATGTATATAAGCAGGGTGCTAGTTGAGGAAATATTACTCTTTTTTTTTTTTTTTTTGGTGTTTTTTTGGTAGGATGGGGGTCATACTTAAGTCAGTCCATTGCCAAAAAAAAAAAAAAAAAAAAAAAGCACATCTTCACATCCTTGAAAAAAAGTAAAGTACTTTATAAGCCAATGTCAGCTTCAGTCATTCAGAAGATAATCTAATGCAGGATTGCGGTTCATGTTGAGTGTTTTAATGTCATGTTGTTGACATGTGCAGAGAAAACAGGGCAGACGTATGACAGAAAATAAGGCAAGGAGAGAAAAGGGGAAGAGATGGGGAGATTCCCCTCCGATACTTCCAAACAATGCTGACAAAAATGTGCATTATTTATAGCCCCGAGGCTGCAGGAACCTTATTTGACGCAAGCGGAAATGTGCCACAAAGGAAACTTTCTTTGTTTTTTTTTTGTTTTTTGTTTTGGGGGTGTGAAATATTCAGTTCCCACTGAAACCATGACATATTCTATTATACTGGACACGTCTGTGACTCGTACAGTCGTTTAATGGCACGCAATGGGATGTATGATGTTAAAAAATTGTGTAGATCAAGTCTGAGGCTTACTGTGTTTTTCTAAACTGTTTTTAAGTTCTCCCTGAGGTCATGTGTGTTTTCTTCGAGTTCATGCACTATTTCTAAACTTGTAAATAAATAAAAAATAAGAAAAGCACTCGGAGAGCGCAGACCTCCGCCAAGAGAGATCTGCCCCCCCCCTTCATTTGTTCAGTATTTTCTTCATTTTGTTTTTATATTTTCTTTATTTTCCTTCATTTTGTTCATTGTTTTCTTAATTTTTCTTCCTTTTTTTTTATATTTTCTTCACTTTTCTTCATTATTTTCTCAATTTTTCTTCATTGTAATTTTATATTCACTTTTCTTAATTTTGTTCAATATTTATATTTTCTTTATTTTTGTACATTTTGTTCATTGTTTTCTTCATTTGTATTCATTTAATTTTTACATTTTCTTCATTTTTGTGCGTTTTGTTTATTATTTTCTTTATTTGTGTTCATTTAATTTCTGTATTTTCGTCATTTTTGTGCATTTTGTTCATTTTTTCCTTCATTTGTGTTCATTTAATTTCTGTATTTTCATCATTTTTGTGCATTGTGTTTATTATTTTCTTTATTTGTGTTCATTTAATTTCTGTATTTTCATCATTTTTTGTGCATTTTGTTTATTATTTTCTTTATTTGTGTTCATTTAATTTCTGTATTTTCATCATTTTTGTGCATTGTGTTTATTATTTTCTTTATTTGTGTTAATTTAATTTCTGTATTTTCATCATTTTTGTGCATTTTGTTTATTTTCTTTATTTGTGTTCATTTAATTTCTGTATTGTCATCATTTTTGTGCATTTTGTTCATTTTTCCCTCCATTTGTGTTCATTCTGATGATGTGAGTCCACTCCTCCTTTTATATTTTCTTCATTTATATGCATTTTTTTCATTATTTTCTTCATTTGTGTTCATTTAATTTTTGTATTTTCATCGTTTTTGTGCCTTTTGTTTATTTTCTTTATTTGTGTTCATTTAATTTCTTTATTTTCGTCATTTTTGTGCATTTTGTTCATTTTTTCCTTAATTTGTGTTCATTCTGATGATGTGAGTCCACTCCTCGTTCTGATTGGACACCCCCCCCCCCCACCCATTCTTCATTAATTATTTCTTCTTTGTGCCAGTATCAACTTTTCTTGACAATTTCATGAAAATCCGTCCATTACTTTTTGAGTTATCTTGCTAACAAACAAACAAACAAACAAACAACAATGTAAATATATGCTTTTATGTCAAATATTCGAGTATAGTTTTGATTACAATTTTGATTTTACATACCTAGTATTTGGAACCAATATTCACTTTTAAAGGTTTGTGAAGCATCTTTTTCTAATCAGATTTTATATTTGTTGTGTAGTTTTTGGCCTTTTGTGTCGATATAGTACATTAAAGCGTAAAAATTAATAGGCAGATGAGATAGATGAAGTTGTGCTGAAAAAAAAAGATACCACACATGGGTATAATAAACATTTCTTTCTATAGTATATAAAGGCAAAATCAAAAATACTCAAAAACGGGCAAAATAGACTCAAACCCGTAACGGTTTATGTGTTTTAATCAAAATTGTGTCCATGGGGCGAGAAATCTTCCTTGCACCTTCGCCCATTGGTAGCTAGGATAGGCTCCCAGCGACCCTCTCTGGGGTTAAACACCTCATAAAATGAATGAACGAATCAATGAATGAATCTAGATAATACACCGACTACCTTCTACAACCCTCCAATTCATCCAAACTAGTCCTTTAAATGAACCGCAGAAGTCAGACATATAGCGATCATGTATTATTAACGGTACACGACTCGAAGTACATAGACAACTCTGCCCACAAACGAAACGAGGTCTACAGAGAAATGATTTTCCCAGATTGTTGGTTTGACAGCAATCCCATCCACACCTGAGGCTGTCTTCTCCCACGCTGTTATCTCTGAATGATTCATCTTAAAGTGTATATGGTAGAAAAACTCATATTTGAGCTTCGACTGCATTAGGTTTGAAAGATAAGTCCTGCTTGCTAGAACCTCCAAACACTCCGGTTATGACTGATACGAACTGTCTAATGGTTTCTAAACTGCACATCTCATCAAACATCCTCCCTCATGGGTGAAATTTGTAAAATCCAGATGTATCTTTCTAGTTATTAATTTGGGATCTCTCAGAATCCATTGTTATATTATTGCGCTTCTAAATTTACTATCTCTGCCTCGACTATCCGCTCTCTCTTGGATAAAACAATGAGATGAATTAGCGAATGCACAGTATATTTTCATTGGGGACAGTGTCGTCTTGGACACACTATAGACGAAGTATGTAGCTTTGAGTCCCTGTTGACAGGGCACAATCAAGCCGTAGCAGCTGTTTATTCTGGAAGCTAGGTGGAGGATGGGACTATCATGGCGTTCCAAGACCAGTAGCTGGTTTGACTATTTGCTGTCACGCACAATGTGTGTTCAGACAAAGGGATGGGGAAAATACAATGACCCCTGGATCACTATTTGGCAGCCAAAAAGGATGCAAATTGCTCTTCTAAGAACAGAGTCTTGGGAGAGGTGCTGGAGGTTACGTAGCGGCTGCCAGTCAAACTTCGGAATAACCGAGACGACTGAATGCAACATCTCGACTTGGCAGAAATCGGTAATTTTATCAAAAGAAATATTTGATCATGTATAGACTATACTGAAGCCAAGTCTTTGATGAACAAAAGAAAAGACTGTGTTCAGTCAGTCATGTTTTACATAATGCAAAAAAAAAAAAAAAGCCTTCAGAGGGTGTCAATCATCTTAAGCGGATCAATGCATGTCACGTTGTTAGAGACATTTAGATCTTAACCAGGCTTAATCACTCTGCTGTCTCCGATATCCCAAAGAGACATGAAGTCTCTAGGCTAAGTTGGAAGAAAAGATATTTCAGCTTAATATCTGCATTACTAGCTGGGTTTCCATTACCCTTAGAAATGTGCAAAATGGAAATTGCGCAATAGAAAACTGGTAATGAAAACACCGGAATGTCAAAGATCGCTCTCATGAGGTGGTTTTTGAGATGTTTTGATATCCTCCTGAGACCTAGCAATGCATTTTTGTCCTCTGTAGGGGACAAAAAGTTGACAGTTTTACTTAAAAAATGCAATCCATTGCAAAGGACATTCCATCGAAAGATAAATTAATAAATATAAATAATTTTAAAAACGTATCTGAAAAAAAACTGTTGTATTATGCAGTTTTCAGCCAAGATATTTCAGCTTAATATCTGCATTACTAGCTTGGTTTCCATTACCTTCAGAAATGCGCAAAATGTAAATTAAGCAATAGAAAACTGGTAGCTGGTGGAAACACCGAAATGTCAAAGATCGCAAAAAGTTTTTATACTCTCATGAGGTGTTTTTTTTTAGATGTTGTGATATCTTCCTGAGACCCAGCGATGCATTTTTGTCTTCTAGGGGACAACATTTTGACAGTTTTACTTAAAAAATGCTATCCATTGCAAAGGACATTCCATTGAAAATAAATATATAAATACAAATAATTTTAAAAATGTATCTGAAAAAACTGTTGTATTATGACTACCCACTTTGACCCACTTTGTCGAAACTGTAGAAACATCGCTTTTATTTTGACGAACACTGAAATGGAAATGTAGCTGCTGATGTATTTCGAAGCTAAAATTAGAATAAGTAATGACTTTCCATTTTCTAAGATTCACTAAGGAATAAAAAAAACAAAAACATGTGATCTTAACTATAGTATTAAATCAGGATTTTATATTATGTAGATGTGTTTTTTTTTTTTTTTTTTTTTTTTAAAGCTTAATTTGTTTTGTGTCAAAGCCAGTGCTCTGACCTTGCGTCAGTGCCTTTCATTGTGTTCATAGTTTGAGGATGAAGTGTGTTAAATTAGTCAAATTTAATAATAGATATGAACATTAAGCTGAAGAACAAAAAAAAGTCCATCAGTTTGACTATAATTGTTTTTTATTATTATTATTTTAATTTTTTTTTTTTTTTTTTTTTGATTTATTTATTCTTTTCTTGTTTCCCCATCATATTTGGTTCCTGGTTTCCATTTCAAAAATATCTGGATGAAATCTTTAACCACCTTTATTACTTCCGTCACCCAAACTGGTTGGGGAAATAAAGGTGAAAGTGCATATGTAATCGACTTCTTGCTTTTATTATTTTATTTTATTTATTTATTTTTTTAGTTCTTTTTTTTACTTCAAAGTTTGAGTCAAATAAACTAAATAAAACTAAATAAAAGTGAGCAACTAATCCACTTTCCTATGATTTATTTAGTTAACTATTTCATTTTAGTGTCTTTTTCCTAATTAAATAAACTATATTTTTTCCATTTTTTTCATCATTAGTCTTGCTATTTTAATGTATGTTGCAATTCAAACAAATGTCCCTACATTGTGGGACAATAAGGAAAATCTTAGATGTTGAAATCTTAAATGAAGGCTTGCTACATATTAACCACGCCCACTTCAAATAACTGACCAATCGCGCAATAGTTCTCGCACATCGAGCGAGAATAAAGTTCTGCCCGGACAGTAAAGTTTACTACATATGCCACCAGAACAGAGGTATTTTTTTGTTTTCTTGAAGTGGCAAAAACAAGAGCAAAGTTCGTTACTTTATGAGAGACTCAGGTGCCAAACTTAAGGGAGGTTCTCCACGTTTCAGCATTAGCCACGCCCTCTTAAATTCCTGACCAATCGCGCAATCGTTTTCACACATGGCCTTTATGACACAGGTAATAATGTTTAACGTTTGTACATCAAGAAGTGCTTTCCAAAGCGGAAAGCATATGTCACAAAGAGACAATCATGTCAGAAAAGCACAAACACTGCAACACTATAAGGAATTTGGAGAATGAAACGCATTAATTCCTGCATTAAAGTGAATTTTATTTACCAAATATTTCAGTTGAATGTCTGCATTACTGACGTATCACTAAACTGAATTTAGTTCTCTAATATTTACAAAGGGAAGAAATGTAAGTATTAAATCTGGATATAATATTATGTAAATGTGTTTAAAAAAAAAAAAAAAAATTGCTCTGTGTTGAAGCCAGTGCTCTGACCTTTCATCAATGCCTTTCATTGTGTATTCATAGTTTGAGGATTAATTTAGTCAAATTTCAAATTTAATAATAGATATGAACATTAAGCTGAAGAAGTAAAATCACTTTTTTTTTGTCTGTTTGTTTTAATTTCCTATGAAAATTTGTTTTAGCCGAGACATTTCGTACTTCATGAGAAACTCAGATGCCGAACTCATGGGAGGTCCTCTGCGTTTCTGCATTAGCCACGCCCACTTTGACTACCTGACCAATCGCACAATAGGTCTCGCACACAGCATTTATGACAGGTAATAATATTTAAGGTTTATGCATTAGGAAGTGCTTTCATGAAACTATTCCATCTCACAGAGACAATCATGTCAGAAAAGCACATATACTACAATAATACATGGCATTTTGAGCATGAAGCGCATTAATTCCTGCATCAAGGTGAATTTTATTAAAATTATATCATCAGCATATCATGGAAATGCCACACAAACCACTACACAGTGAGGCTCCGGTTTCTATGCATGTATGCAACAAATTCATATTTATTTATTTTATTTTACGTTTTTTTTTCACTCAAAGCTGTGTTAGGCTGATGCCTGAAATGTGATTATTTCATTTGTACATTCAAAAAATGACAAACAGATCAGAACACAGCAGAATGTACAAATAATCGTACAAAAAATTAAAAATAAAATAATAATAATAATAATAATTATTATTATTATTATTATTACTGAAACAATATACAGTACTTAGACCTACCCAATAAGACACTAAATCATCCTAGGAGTGCTTAACTGAAAAATAACTTAATAAGGAGAGGGTGAAATGTCCACCACTGATTTAACTAGAAAAGCACTCTGAGAGCGCAGACCTCCGCCAAGGCAGATCAGTGACCCCCCCCCCCGATCACCACCAAAATTTAATCATTTGTTCCTTGTGCCAGTATCAATATTTCCTGAAATTTTCATCCAAATCTGTCCAGAACTTTTTGAAAGATCCGGATCAGTCTTTGCCATTTGATAGAACACCCCATTGTAAATCCCTGAGTCAAACTGCATGAGATTTGCACAATTCCCCCATATTGTGATTTCCACCATAAATATTAGTCCCATATTTATTTGACCTATATTTTAAGATTCCTTGACCATGAAAACATACCATTAGCAACTGGATTCATAATTATATCCTTATTAGTTCAGTAGTTATTCACGAAAATCACATTTCTCGTAATGGCGGTTTTCTTCTGGATCTAGCTCCTTAAGTATTAAAGCTACTTGAAATCCGGTGGCATACTCCCGATGTGGAACTGACTGAGCTACACGATGGCGCTAGTCAGAAATTTCTACCTTTAATATTAAAGGCACAGTAGGCCAAAAAGTAAGGGCACCCCCATTTTTTATATAAATTGAGATAAAATCCGCCTTCTGGATCAGATCCGGATCAGCCTTTGAAATGTGATAGAGGACCCCATTGTCAATTCCTGAGTTAAATTTCATGAGTTTTGGTCAATAATTAAGCGAGATATTGGGAAATTTTGGCCCCATTTACCACAATGTTAACGAAAATTTCAAAGTGATCCAGAATCCAGGATTTCTTCCGGATCAACCCCAAAAGTGAATCATTTCTTCCTTATCCCATTTCCAACAAACCCTGACAATTTCATCAAAATCTGTCCATTACTTTTTGAGTTATGTTGCACACTAACGGACAGACAAACAGACAAACAAACAAACCCTGGCAAAAACATAACCTCCTTGGTGGAGGTAATAACACGATAAATTCTTAAACTGTGCAAAAATGTACTGTAGAATTTATGCAACTAAAACTGTGCATCAATAAGAAATAAGCCAAACTAAACAGCTGATGTAAGAATATTAAGATTGGTTTCATTCACTTTCTACACCCTAAATGCTTCTTCCTCTGAAATGCACGTGAAAAGCTAATACTGTAGTTTGTGGTGAAAGGTCAGATGAGACACTTTGCAGCTAAAGTGCAGCAGTAATGACACTTTTTCCACTCTTATGTGAGATCTTGGAGGACAAGCGATGTGGCGCTGCAGGGCAGTGGCTGTTGTTACTGAAGGTGAATGGAGTGCACGTCCTTCTGACTCCACCTCTATCTGTTCAAACAGTCTGAACTATGACGACCGACCCCCACCCACATCCACAAGCCTCATTTTTACACCTCGCCGGCTGGCTACTTCTGTTATTTACGATGAAAGTACTGCGAGTCTAATCCATAAAAGCCCAAATGGCAACTGGCGACCAAAATCATCTACTGATGCAAAATGTTTAACCCTTTCATGCACGAATTATGAGAACCTTAATCAAGATTTTTTTTCCTGAGTGTTTTTATTCTTCTTTAGGCATGAAAAAAAACAATGTAATTGATTTTTCTGTTTTTCTTTTTTTTTTTTTTTTTAATGAACCTATTTTTCATGGAGTTACAAAAACATCCACTCAGCTGGACACCGTTTGTTTAATTTTTGAAGCTCAGAAACATGTATTCACTGACATACTGTGTAAAAAATATTAAATAAAAGCATTTTTAACCTCCTGAGACTCAGCAATACATTTTTGTCCTCTGTAGGGGACAAAAGTTTGACAGTTTTACTTAAAAAATGCTGTCCATTGTAAAGGACATCCCATTAAAAAAATATATAAATAAATAAAAGTTGTTTTTTTTTTTTTTTTTTTTTAATGTCTCGGGGAAAAAAAACAAACAAAAGGGGGAAAAAAAAAAACTGTTGTATTATGTAGCTTCCAATCAAGACAACTGTTTAATGGAAAAAAGCAAAAAATGTCACTTTCCTGGGTCTCAGGAGGTTAATGTTGCTAATATGATGTTTTCTCACATTTGAACACACTATAATACTAGTTATTACTCACTCAGATAATATGCAAAAGAAAAAAAAACAAAACTTTTTTGTTGGAACAAAACAAAAAACTCTGTTAATTACAGTCTAATAACAATTAGTAATTGATTTAGTTAAAAGAAAGGAAAGTTACAGGAATGTCAGTGTATGGGATGATGCATGAGCGTTCACTGTGTTGGCTGATATGAAACTAAAACAACAAAACCGATGAATATATAAGAGAACAGCTGGAGAAGAACTGTCCACTGTAGTGACCACTACGCATGAAAGGGTTAATCACTAAAGTCATCAATACATGTAAATAATTGGTGTAAAATGCAGTTTTTCATCTTTTCACGGTCATCAGATATGACCCATTTGGACGTTCAGAGGCTTCGTAGTGAATTTTGAAACAGTCATGTTCTATAACATTGATTCACCAGTAAAACCCATGGAGTTGGATCAATGACAGTGGATGGAAACGCTTGTTTTATGTTCAGTTAACCCACAGGTGTCAAACATGTGGCCCGGGGGCCAATTCTGGCCCGCGGGATGAATTTGTGAAATGCAAAAATTACACTGATGATATTAACAATTAATCCACCTATAGACACATACAGACCAATTAGATTTCAAGTGGGTCAGACCGGTAAAATATTATCATTATAACCTATAAATAATAGCAACCCCAAATTTTCTCTTTGTTTTTTTGGTGCAAAAAATAAAATTACATGAAAATGTTTACATTACCAAACTATACTTTTATAAAAAAAAAAAATGTGAATAACCTGAAAAAATATGAAAAAACGGAAATGTCTTAAGAAAAGTAAATGCAATTTTACCTGTTACTAAATGTTTTGTGCAATTGTAATGCGCATGTGTAAACGATGAACTCAGAAACCAAGGCATAATATTATTAAAATTGCATTTGCTTTTCTTAAGATAATTCAAGTTGTTCATGTTATTTAGATTTTTAAGGAAACTTTGTAGATGTAAACCTGATCATAATTTTAATAATTTTACTAAAATTGTACTTTTTTCACCGTTATTATTTTACTAGAGTTCAATTTGGGCTAAATGTGGCCCCTGAACTAAAATGAGTTTGACACCCCTGAGTTAACCCATAAAGACCCAGTGCTACTTTTGTTGCAGTTCCCAAATATTTTTTTCTCTATTTGTACCATTTTTACCAATTTGTAAAATAATATTACCTCAGTATTTTCCTTTTTTTGTGTAAATCATGTATTCTCCTTTATTTAATTCACAGATCATGTAGATGTTCATGAAAACTCAGAGTAAAGTCAAAGTTAATTATAAATTATATCAAAACAGAAAAAAAAAATGAAGAAAAAGTTACTTTTTCAGCAAAAATACCAATAACTGAATGTAAAAACAAGTGTCTCCATCTACTGCCATTGATCCAACTCCATGGGTTTTACTGGTGAATCAATGTTATAGAAGATGATGGTGTTTCCATGGTAACTATGAAGCCTCTGAACATCCAAATGGTCATATCTGATGACCACGAAAAGAGGAAAAACTGTATTTTACACCAATTATTTGCATGTATTGATAGGATTAGTGGATCAACAGGTATTTCACTTTTTACATCAGAAAATTATTTTGGTCACCAGTGGGCGTTTGGGTCTTTATGGGTTAAAAAACAGAGAAAACTGAAGAAAAAGGCTACGTTCAGGCAGCAGGTCTTAATGCACAATTCGGATTTTTTTTGTCACTGAAGTAACGGTGTTGTATTCAGCGTCGTTGTGAACAGTGGCGCTGTAGTGTTCTTTACAGGTAGGATGCTGTTACTAAACGTTTGATGCTTTCCCAGATAGCAATTACCTTTGGGGCGGATCCGCATTAAAGCCTTTACATCTGTTTATAGCTCATATTCATTTTCTGACTTTGGACCAAATCTGCATCGAATCCGTCTTTCAGCTCTCTCTAGCACAGTGGTTCTTAACCTGGGTTCGATCGAACCCTAGGGGTTCGGTGAGTCAGTCTCAGGGGTTCGGCGGGGGTCAAGACACACACTCGATAACAGCAGAAGTCACACTGATTTGCAGTAAATATTCATTATTATTGTAGCCTGATGGAAATTAGGTGATGGGTGTGTGTTAAAATGTTCAAAATGATAAATAGCATAAATGCAATAAGTTCATTATTGGAATACATAAGGTTAAAAATTAAAACCATTTCAGTGTGGTAGTATTAAAAAAGGTCATGTCTTTGTGAAAAGGTATGGAATTTGTTGTGAGTTCATGCACTGTATTGGTTTTGTTCTTTGAACACAGTGATGTTAATGCACGGTTCATTTTGTGCACCAGTAAAACATATACCTGTGTCTTGAATTTGAAAAAAAATCATATTTTATTTTTTAATAAAGAAGGGTTCGGTGAATGCACATATGAAACTGGTGGGGTTCAGTACCTCCAACAAGGTTAAGAACCACTGGTCTAGCAGTTGCGGAATTGTGCTGGCTTACGGATTCGGCCCAGAACAGTCTCCCATCACACAACCAGGACTGATTTTCAAAGTAGTAATACTGATCTGGACCAGAATCATAATACGAATCTGGACCAGAGTCGTAATACAAATCTGGGCCAACATGATTCTTGTGTACAGGGTGAGTCCGAAAAAACGCTCTTTCCATTTAAAGAAATTGTACTGCTAAAACGGAAACACTGATTTTTCTTTTGACCATACAGTCATATTGATGTGGTTATTGAGCATGTCTGGTGATGTAGTCATAGATTTATTGCATCGCATAAGAGAGAGAAGGTCCATTGTTTATTGGGCGCTGAAATACCTGCCAACACAATGTATGCCACAGTGAACAAACTTGAAATTGACAACAATTACAGGAGTCGGGGCTTTGCTTTCACACTCAGGACATAGGCCTACATGACAGTGCCCAGGGAGTTTTCATCATGGCAAGACCACAGCGATTGCAGGTATTATTTCCTCATCGAGTTGTCTGTTTGGGTCAGGAGAGAGAGTGGCCACCTAGATCCCCGGACTTGACCCCCCTTGATTTTTTCTTGTGGGGGTATCTTAACCCTTTCATGCACGAATTATGAGAACCTTAATCAAAATTTTTTTCCTGAGTGTTTTTATTCCTTTTTAGGCATGAAAAAAACAAAGCGATTGAAAATTTTCTTCTGAAAAATAAATTAAAAAAAAAAAAAAAATAAATAAATAAATAAAAATAATTTAAATTAAAAAAAATAAATAAATAAAAAAATCTTATGAACCTATTTTTCATGAAGTTGCAAAAATGTCCACTCAGTTGGACACCACACATTTAATTTTTTACGCACAGAAACATGTATTTACTGATAAACTGTGAAAACTATGGAGAGTGCTTGTGATTCTGGGGGTTTATGCTCAGGAGAGATCTACATAATGTTACCAATTCATGTCAGAAAAGATATGTAGTGTCTTAAAACTTTAATAAAGATATGGGTAAAAAAGAAAAAAAAAACAAAAAAACAATGAAAAGAACAACAAAACCCATGAATATATAAGAGAACAGCTGTAGAAGAGCTGTCCACTGGAGTGACCACTGTGCATGAAAGGGTTAAAAACCGTGTGTATCAGACTGTTCCGCAAACTCTTCAGGAACTCCGAAATCGCATCACGGCTGAAATCCAAGCCCTACGACGAACACGAATGGCGAGAAGAGCTGTGTTAGAGATGCGACAACGAGCACAGATTTGCATCAATCTGAACGGTAGCCAGGTTGAAGGTCGTGCCGGACGACTTCGTTGAGACAAAACATTTTGATGGCGAGTGAACATGCTGTAATGGCTGACAATTTCAATTTCATTCAGGGTGGCATAAACTGTGTTGGCAGATATTTCGGTGCGCAATAAACAATTGACATTCCCTCTGTTATGCTATGCCATAAATCAATGACTCAATCGCCAGACATGCTCAATAACCACATCAATATGACTGTATAATCAAAAGAAAAATAAGCATTTCCATTTAAGTGGTACAATTTCTTTAAATGAAAAGAGCGTTTTTTCTGACTCACCCTGTATATTCTAGATGTGATTGAACGGAACTGGGCCAGAGCTGGACCACCTCTGTAGAAGATCTGTTTCGCGGAGCAGTACGAGTTTTGGCCCGATGTGCGTTTGGACACTGGGCCAGATCCGCCAAACGGTTTCGGGCCGAATCGGTCAGCGATTCTGTTCCAGATCCGTCCCAGTGTCTCTTTGCTATCTGGGTTGTTAAGAGAGAGACAAACCAGCGATCCTGCAAGCAGGTTCTGTTCATAGTGTTGTGTGAAAACTTTCTTTGGTAGATTACCCTCAGTATTTTAATCTGTCAAAATGACGGACGGCCTTCAGAATTTTCCGTCATTTAAAAAAAAAAAAAAAATCTGTCAGTGACGGAATATTTTCGGTTAACGCCACCTCTGGTCCTGACCTCAAGGTTGAAAAACACTGGGTTAATATAATAACCCTTAACTATAATCTGAACTTTCATGAACAATCTACATGATCAGTAAATGAAATAAAGGAAAATACATGATTTTCACAAAAAAAAAAACACCAAAACACGGAGGATAATATTGAAATAAATGGCGATAAATCATTTAAAAAAGGTGAAATCTAAAGAAAAAACTGACATCTGACAAACACAACACTAGGTTTTTATGGGCTAAAGGAGCAGACCCGAACTGATTTTTTCTTCAGTTCTTTGAAATTCTTAATTGAATTGAGAGAAAAAAAAAAAAAGGAATACATTTGTTACTTGGCTCGGACATGCTGACAGTCTCTATCACCGCCGTTTTGTTTCCAAACCTTCCCTTCAAATAAAGAGGGGTTAAAGAGAGAGTAAAAAGATTGGGAGAGAAGGTGTTTCTTCCTCCCAGAGGTAATTACATATTGATCCAAGTCACTGAAGATCTAAACTGTGACACTGCATTTAGTTTTATCTTAAGAAGGAACTTGTCTGTTTTTTTTTTTTTTTTTTTTTTTTTTTTTTTTTTCTGTCTTCGTCCCCTTAAATTCTACAGCGGCTGAAAGTGAAGAGAAATGATATTCCGCTAATTACATTTTTATGGAGGCGTCCCTCTTCCCTTGTCTCAGACTTTCAGGTCTCTCTTGTTATGGACTTTACAATTACCTGATAATTAAATGGTGGAGGTCTCTCTACTGTGCTGTTTGCAGAGTCCTTTATTCGTTTAAGAGGGAGACTTTTTAAATTACCCAGTCACTCCCCTCCCTTTTCCCCACCTCCCTCTCTCACTGTCTTTCAGACTTCAGTCGCTGTCTGTCCAATGATCCAGAACAGCCTTCAGTGTCCCGCGCTGATGAATTAAAAGTGTTCCTTTGGCATTCGAGGCTGTGATGGAGGATTCAAAGGCAGGAGGCATAAAAAAAATAAAAAAATCTATTTTTTTTTTTTTTTTTTTTTGAGAAAGTGAGAGAAGGACCTGGTCCATGGAGTACTCCTGTCAGGCTGGACTACTTTTTTTTCCAAAGTGGCCTTGAGATGCCACCGTTATTATCTTTGTCTGACACCTTTTGTGCAAAAACACTCATAAATAATAGGTAAATAACGTAAAAATATGGAGCGATAAAGCGATGCTGCTTTATATTTTGTTCCGAATGCATCTGACAGTTCTCATTCATATCAGCCAAGGGGTGAAAGAAAAGGAATTTGTCTTTTAAATTCAGACATTCCTTCTCTTTTTAGTTCTGCCAACAAAGCTCAATCGTCTTGACCCTCGGTTATTGTACGGATTTCAGTTGTGTGTTTTATCTTCTGCACTTGCTTTGCAAAACTCTCAAGAGTCTGGTTCACCAGCTGCACACACTGTCTGACTCACTTGGAGTTTTCGGTCGAGTCGAATGAGGCGTCACGTCACAAAGGCGAGAACAGAGGGATGAACAGAAAAAGCATTTTGGATGCAAAACAGGACCATTAACCCTTTACATCCTAAGTCTAAAATGCTCCGCCTGGACTTTTTATTCTTACTTTGACTTTAAAAAGGTTAGAAAATATGCTGTCCATTTTTCCAGACCACATTTTTTTGAAGATCTTTCAAAATCTAGCAATCATTTACAATTTCCTGCATGTTGTAATACTGATAAAACTGCTTTTTCTCCAGCTTCTAGTACAGGTATGAGTTAACCCTTTCATGCATGAATTACGAGAACATTAGTAAAGATTTTTGCTGTAGTGGTTTGATTCCTCCTTACACGTGAAAAAAAGCAAAAAAAAAACCCAATGCGATTATTTTTTTTTTTTCATGCAGTTACAAAAATGTCCATGCATTTAATTTTTGAAGTGAAGGAGCGTGTATTTAAAACCCAATATCAGAAAGTACAGAAGAGGATTAGGGCCATTGAAAAAATACATTAAACTAAGGTCCAATATGTATTTCTTATTATTGTTATTATGAGAAAAAAAAAGTCAGAATTCTGAGATTAAAGTCAGAATTCTGAGGGAAAAAAAGTCAGAATTCTGAGTTTAAAGTCAGAATTCTGAGGGAAAAAAAGTCAGAATTCTGAGTTTAAAGTCAGAATTCTGAGGGAAAAAAAGTCAGAATTCTGAGTTTAAAGTCAGAATTCTGAGGGAAAAAAGTCAATTCTGAGTTTAAAGTCAGAATTCTGAGTTTAAAGTCAGAATTCTGAGGAAAAAAAGTCAGAATTCTGAGTTTAAAGTCAGAATTCTGAGGGAAAAAAAGTCAGAATTCTGAGTTTAAAGTCAGGATTCTGAGTTTAAAGTCAGGATTCTGAGTTTAAATTCAGGATTCTTAGGAAAAAAAGTCAGAATTCTGAGTTTAAAGTCAGGATTCTGAATTTAAAGTCAGAATTCTGAGGAAAAAAAGTCAGAATTCTGAGTTTTGAGGCTCCTGTTTGATTTCCTGATGAAGGCTTGAAGCCAAGACGTGTAGAAGTGTTTTTTTAAGGACTAGATATGACCATGCCATGGCAATAAAAGCATTTTAATGTTTAAAGAGAGTGCCTTGGAGTTGCCGTCCAGTTTGTTATCTACTTTATGAATCCCTTTTTCCAAAGAGCACCTCAAACAAACTCTCTTTTGGTCCTAGAAGCATTCCTTCCAATGAATTTTAACAACATAGAACCACTTTAACCCAAAAATTGTCAGTGCTAATTTTGTGGCAATTACAAAATGTCTTTCTTAAGTGTTTTATCACCATTTATTATAATACTATCCTCTTTATATTGCTTTTTTTTCAAATCAAAATCATATATTTTCCTATATGTACTTTACTGACCATATAGATCTTCATTAAAGCTGATTAGCGTTGAAGGTTATTATATCAGAAAGAGAGAAAACTGAAGAAAATGTTACTTTTTCAGTTAAATATGTCATTAACTGAACATAAACCAAGTGTCTCCATCCACTGTCATTGATTCAACTCAGCCCAATTCAATTTCAAGCGAGCCAAATCATTAAAATAATAGCATAAAAACCTATAAATAATGACAACTCCAAGTTCTTCTCTTCATTTCAGTGCAATAAAAACTTTAAATTATGATAATATTTACATTTACAAACTATCTTTTCACCAAAAAGATGTGAATAACCAGGAAAAAATATGTAATTTCTTCAGAAAAACAAGTTACATTTTAACAATATTATGCCTCAACTTATTACTTGTACATGTGCATGACACACAATGTTACACAAACATAATGTTGTTGAAATTTTGAAGTTTGGAATGTGTAACTAAAATAAGAATTTCTACAATATTATGTGTCAACTTATTAACACAACTTACAAATCGGATCTACAAATCCACAAAATATTTAGCAACAGAAAGAATATTGTTAAAATTGTACTTAATTTTCAGGTTGTTCACATTTTATTGTAAGGGTTATTATGTTATTATTTTACTTTAGATCACATTGGGCTAAAACCAGTACAACACCTTTGACTGTTCATATCTGCAGTGTAATTTTTGCACTCCATAAAATCATGCCGTAGGCCGGATTGGAACCTTTGGAGGGCCGGTTTTGGTACCTGTGTTGAAGAAAATGACAGTGTTTCCACGGTAACTACGGAGCCTCAGAATGTCCAAATGGGTCATATCTGATGACCATGAAAAGACGACAAACTGTATTTTACGCCAGTTATTTACATGTATTGATAGGATTAGTGGATAAACAGGTACTAAACAGTTTAGATCAGTAGATGCTTTTGGTCACCGGTGACTCTTCGGGTCTCTATGGGTTAAGCACATTTATGTTAGCCTTTTATTTCCATGTGTATCTAATCTAGTTGCTCTAGTTCTAGGTTCTGCAGGTGCTGTGTCTCCAGACTTATTTTTGCTTTGTTCTTTCCGTTTCTTTCTCACCTGGCCTTTTATGGTGGTTAGATTTAGTCCTTTTCCTTTTCACACACATTCCACTCATATACCTCCACTCATGCAACACCCCACATTCACACTGATAACACAGATGGATCACTCACACCTTTGGTTGATTTGCAGCTTTATTTCTGAGTTTGGTAATTTTAGATATAATTGGATTAATCGTTCTTGGTGTGTTTGGTCCTCTTTTGTTATTATCTTGAGCCAGGCCATGACTTGTCTAGCTTCTGTTTAATGTTGTTGCCATCCTTATGCGTGATAAGATAAGATAAGATAAGATAAGATAAGATAAGATAAGATGAGATGAAACAAGACAGATAAGAAGAAAAATATATTATAATATGAAATAGGATAAAATAAGATGAAAAAAAATAAATAAGACATGATGAAATAAGATAAAGTAAGATAAGATGGAATAAGATGAAATAAGATAAGACGAAATAAGATGAAATGAGACAAGATAAGATGAGATAAGATGAAATAAGATAAAATAAGGTAAGATAAGATGAGATCAGATAAGTTGAAACAAGATAAAATAAGGTAAGATAAGACAAGTTGAAATAAGATAAAATAAGATAAGATGAAAAAGATACAATTGAGATAAAAAAAAATATATATTATAAGATGAAATAAGATAAAATAATGTAAGATGAAAAAAATAAATAAGATATGATGAAATAAATAAGATGACATGAAATAAGATGAAATAAGATAAGATAAGATAAAATAAGATGAAATAAGATACAATAAGATAAGATGAAAAAGTTAAAATAAGATAAGATGAAATAAGATAAAATAAGGTAAGATAAGATCAGATAAGATAAGTTGAAATAAGATAAAATAAGATAAGATGAAAAAGATACAATTGAGATAAAAAAGATATAAGATGAAATAAGATAAAATAACGTAAGATGAAAAAATAAATAAGATATGATGAAATAAATAAGATGACATGAAATAAGATGAAATAAGATAAGCTGAAATAAGATAAGCTGAAATAAGATAAGATGAAATAAGATACAATAAGATAAGATGAAATAAGATAAAATAAGATAAGATGAAAAAGTTAAAATAAGATAAGATCAGATAAGATAAGTTGAAACAAGATAAAATAAGGTAAGATAAGTTGAAATAAAATAAGATAAAAAAGATACAACACGATAAGATGAAATAAGATAAAATAAAGTAAGATAAGTTGAAACGCAGTAAGTAAGATAAAATGAAAAAGATAAAATAAGATAAGATAAGATTTTACTCATCCCACTGTGGGTAAATTGCAGTTAACAGCAACATACAATGAGCAAATGTTGAGAAAAAGACGGGTAGAAAAAACACAAATGAGTGAAAATGAAAACATAAAGAAAAAAATAAGACGTTTGGTATTTAAGGTTGGTAACTCAGATGTTCTTATGTTCTTTTGTAATGCTTCTGTGGATATTCCTTTTGGCTAAATTATTATTTTGTTATTATTATTGTTATTATTATTTTATTTTATTTTTTTTTTGAGAAATTAAGACTAACTGTCCTAACTGTGCTATTTATTTGATACTCTTTATAATGTGTTTCTGTGATAACCCCTTTTTTTGTGTTTGACTGGACTGACCCAGTCTCTGTAGCCCCCTTTATCCTTTGTCTTTTAGGTCAGTTTAATTCTTAAATCAGTTGAATTTGTCCAAAGTCCAAGTCATTTGACCTTTTTTTTTTTTTTTTTTTTTTAAATGTACCAGAACCTGACTTAGCCTTTAGTCAATCTATAAATAAATTTCTGGGGAAAAGTAATAGCAGTTATTTCTAAAAGATCCCTCTGTGTCTTCATGTCTTCCTATGAAACACGTACATTAAAATACTAAAATCGCAGCATAAGATCATTTTGTTCTTTTTCTTTCCACCTTTCTGACATAAAAAATGAAAAACCGTGCAGACCCGCTGTAATTGCTGTATTTGATATAAATGTCACTTCACCCTCGGAGATGTCAAGATTTCTGAGGAGTTACTTTGTGTGCGTCAGAGTAGCAACACAGGACGACATGCCTTTTACTGAGGCTGAATTATGGCACAATTGAACCACTACTCAGAAGAGCCATCACTTAGTCTTTGAGAATAAAATTGACACTTTAGAAGTTATCATGACATTTTTATCACACTAGTTTTAACACTATGAGAGAGAAATAGGCTAATACATTGATAGGAATTATTTCATATATATATACTATATGAAAAAAGTATATTATAGAATTATGGGTTTTCTTTTGTAACAGGGGTCTGGGATACAAAACAATAATGACGAACATCATAATATAGTTTTATATTGTGATAAATATCACAGCATTGGTTAGTTTTGTTTAAATTATTATCTTTGCTTTCAAAAGATGCTTTTTTATTTATTTATTTATTTATTTTAACCCATAAGGACCCAGTGTAACATTTAAGGCAGTTTCCAAATAAGTTTTTCTCTATATTTAACAATCCTTAAGTGATTTATCACCCTTTATTATAATATTATCTACTGTATTTTTATTTTTTTTTTTCAGTGAAAATCAGGTATTTTCCTTAATTTCATTTACTAATCAAGTAGATGCTCATATGTAAAGAGTAAAGTTAAGGATTATTATATTAAAAAAGAAAAAAAAAATAGAGAAAACTGAAGAAAAAGCGTCTTTTTCAGTCCAATCTCTCATTAACTGAAAATAAACCGAGTGTTTCCATCCACTGTCATTGATCCAACTCCATGGGTTTTACTGGTGAATCAATAGTTGCTTTTCCATTGACCCTCAAATTGCGTGAATATAACTTGCGCAAAAAAAATTAGCCTAATGGAAAAACGACAATTTCGCCCAAATTCTCATTTTTCAATGAAAAGTTTTTGCGTTTCCAAGAGGTGGTTTTTCGGGCTTAGCGAAATTGCTGAAGAGTAACTTTTCAGTGAGATATAAGAATTATTTTAAGTGTGATAAGATATTTTGACTAGAAAAGAGTAAAATACACTTGGTAAGATTTCGATTTTTTCCGGTGAGGTGGTTTTTCGGGTGTAGCGCAATTGGTATATATCGTGCAAAACTGGAATGGAAAGATGTTATTGCGCAACTAGCGTCATGTCAACAAAAAAAAAAAAAAAAAAAAAAAAAAAAAAAGATGTTGATGAATGTTAAAATAAGCGAAGAAGAACAGTTTTAAAAGAAACATCGGCGCAGTATGTGTGGACACGAGGAAACAGAATATATTTTTTTTTAGTTTAACCCTTTCATGCATGAATTATGAGAACCTTAGTCAAGATTTTTTTCTTGAGTGTTTTTATTCCTCTATAGGCATGAAAAAAAAAACCAAAAAAAACGTGATTGAATTTTTTTTAACCCTTTCATGCATGAATTATGAAAACCTTAGTTGAGTTTTTTTTTTTTTTTTTTGAATGTTTTTTTTTCCTCCTTAGGCATGAAAAAAACAATGAGATTGAGTTTTTTTTCATAGATTTACAAAAATGTCCACTCAGCTACACCATGAATTTTATCCTTGAAGCAAATAAACATGTATTTAAAACCCAGTATCATAAAGTGATATAAAAACAGTGAAATGAAACCATGTTTAATGCAGCTAATCTGATGTTTTCTCACATTTTAACATATTCTAATACTAGTTATTACTCACTTCATGGAGATAATATGCAAAAAATAAATATTAACAATTGATTTCCACTCAAGAACCAATCAAGAACAGCAAAGTTACAGTAATGGTATGAATTGCAGTTTATGAGATGATGCATAAGTGTCCACTGTGTTGGCTGATATGGAACTAAAACAACTAAACCCATGAATATACAAGAGAACAGCTGTAGAATAACTGTCCACTGTAGTGACCAGTATGCATGAAAGGGTTAATGAACCTATTTTTCATGGAATTACAAAAACGTCTACTCATCTGGACATCATGCATTTAATTTTAGAAGCAAAGAAACATGTATTTACTGATGTACTATGAGGTAGAAACATTTTTAATGTTGCTAATTTGATGTTTTCTCACATTTTAACAATACCTGAATATAGATAATATGGGGGAAAAAACAACAACTGTTAATTACAGTTTAATAACAATTAGCTTTTTTTTTTTTTTTTTTTTTTTTTTTACAGTCAAACATGTTAGTGCAGATCAGATTTATGTAGAACCGCGAATTTACAGTAATGGTACGAATTACAGTGTATGGGATGATACATAAGCGTCCACTGTGTTGGCTGATATGGAGCTAAAACAACAAAATTCATAAATATATAAGAGAGCCCCTATAAACAGCTGTCCACTATAGTGACCACTATGCATGAAAGGGTTAATACTAGAAAGAGGGGTAACGAGCATTCTAGAGTCAAAACAATAGATATTTATGTTTGTCGCCATTTTCATATTTATGGAATGACAAACAGGAAGGTGCAAAAATAAACCGGAATGTGCAAAGTAATGTAATTTTTCAGTAAGATGAAAATGAATACATATCAGTAAAGTGCATAATGGAAATATATACAGGGTGGGGAAGCAAAATTTACAATGAACATTTAGTTGTTTTTTTCTCAGCAGGCACAACGTCAATTGTTTTGAAACCAAACATATACTGATGTCATAATCATACCTAACACTGTTATCCATACCTTTTCAGAAACTTTTGCCCATATGAGTAATCAGGAAAGCAAACGCCAAAGAGTGTGTGATTTGCTGAATGCACTCGTCACACCAAAGGAGATTTCAAAAATAGTTGGAGTGTCCATAAAGACTGTTTAGAATGGAAAGAAGAGAATGACTATGAGCAAAACTATTACGAGAAAGTCTGGAAGTGGAGGAAGCAACAAAAAACGTACCAAAGCTTTTATTAAAGCTCTCAAATCCAAAATCCTAAAGGATCCAACCAAATTCATCCAGATACCAGGTATTGCCATGGCTTAAAGCAAACTACCCAGATGGAAATTATGAATGGACACAGGATGGCGCTCCAGCCCACACAGCTAGAAAAATACAAGATTTCTGCAAATCCAACTTTAGCAATTTTTGGGAATCATGTTTATGGCCGCCTTCTAGCCCAGATCTAAAAGCTCTGGATTCTGCTATTTGGGGCGTTTTAGAACATGCTACCAATAGAACATCACACAGCAATGTCGACTTTCTTAAAGATACTATTAAAGAAGAATGGGAGAAGCTGTCACCTGAATATTTGAGGAACACTTGCGCAAGTTTCAGGAAGCGTGTGAAGGCAGTTATTGAGAAAGAAGGAGGACACATAGAACAAAAACATTTTCTATTTTGTAAATTTTCTTGTGGCAAATAAATTCTCATGACTTTCAATAAACTAATTGGTCATACACTGTCTTTCAATCCCTGCCTCAAAATATTGTAAATTTTGCTTCCCCACCCTGTACGTGTCCTCCTCCTTTCTCAATAACTGCCTTCACACGCTTCCTGAAACTTGCACAAGTGTTCCTTAACTCTTTCGGTGCCAGACAGTTAAGGGGCTAATAAGCCTTAAAAGCCTTAAAAGTGCCACAGAATTTTTCAGTATTTCGCGTCGTCTTTATAATATTCGAAGAATCCTGCAGGAAACCGCTCGGTAACATCCGGCGTGTTCTCCAAAGCCGATCTGATCGGCCCGCGGCACTTTAAAGGTTGTATTCGTAAAGCCGATTTAATCGGCCCATGGCACTGAAAGAGTTAAATATTCAGGTGACAACTTCTCCCATTCTTCTTTAATAGTATCTTCCAGACTTTCTCGTAATAGTTTTGCTCATAGTCATTCTCTTCTTTCCATTATAAACAGTCTTTATGGACACTCCAACTATTTTTGAAATCTCCTTTGGTGTGACGAGTGCATTCAGCAAATCACACACTCTTTGACGTTTGCTTTCCTGATTACTCATATGGGCAAAAGTTTCTGAAAAGGTATGGATAATAGTGTTAGGAATGATTATGACATCAATATATGTTTGGTTTCAAAACAATTGAGAAAAAACAACTAAATGTTCATTGTAAATTTTGCTTCCCCACCCTGTACATACTGTATATAAATATATATGGTTTATCTAATACGTAGGAGCTTTAAAGTACATATCAGCCGTGGGTTTACATACTTCCCATTGAGCATCAGCAGCCCTTAAACTCCCTCAGTACATAGTAGATACCAGATGCATAAGAAGAAAAGAGTCCAGTAAGCCTTCTTTGAGCCAGAATGGGCAGCAGGAGGAGAAGCTATCTTTTGTCTGTGTATCCCGAGCCAGTTTGGCATAACTACAGAAACACTGCAATGCTGTAGAGCAGGTGAGCAGAGGAAGTTATAGACCCGATGATTGATTCACACCGTAATGAGAAAGCTGACTGCCACGCAAACGCTCCCAAATCCGTGAAAAGGTTAGGAGCAATCCCAAGATTATCTGCCATTTAGTAAAGCTGCCGCTAAATATGCTTTTGCCGGGCAGATCAACGCATGAGATCTATGTTCGGTGGCGGCGAGCGGTGGCCTAACCTTCCCTCACCTCGCGTTGATAAATGAGAATAAAGATCTAATTCAAAAGCCGAGACACTGAGAATATTTTACATAATAAATTGAGCTACGGTATATTATTAGTAGACATTATATGGATTAAAAGTAAAGAATAAAATAAGATGCGCAGCAGAAGATGTAAGATTAATGCTCAATGTTTTAGGCAAATATAATGAATCAGCGCAGTATTTTTTATTTCTTTTTGCAGGTTTCAGGCATATGCAGTAGAAATAAGTACAGAGATTAGGTGGCTTCTGTTCATTGGTTTTGTGCGATGTTTTGAAGGATTAGAACATGGATGTCAAACACATTCACATTCAGGGGACACAGGGCCAGTACTATAATACTATAATTATCTATAAATAATGTTAACTCCAATTTTCTCATGTTTTAGGGTGAAAAAAAAAAAGAAAAACCTGAAATTTCTTAAGAAAAGTGAGTGTAATTTTAACAATATTCTGCCTCAGTTAGTCATTTATAAATGTGCATTACAATTTACATATCACAGTGTATCAAAAAAATTCACAAAACATTTAGTAAAAGGCAGAACGTTGTTAACTCTTTAAAACCTGACGTGTCATCGCTGACACACCTTGCATATATGCAGTTTGGATGGATGTAACTCTTCCACTGTTTGCGCAATTGGATAAATTCCAACAGTTTCTGAAACCTAAGACGTTGCACTTTATAGGTTTTATTGGATCATTGTGGTAATTTCACTCACACTTGAACGAGAAGCTGCAGAAGAAGCAGTTTTAGCAGAATTATAACATACAGGAAATTGTAAATGATTGCTAGATTTTGAAAGATCTGGAAAAAAAGTGCTCGAGAAAAATGGTCAAAAGGACTCACTCACAGCATGTTTTCTAACCTTTTAGTTCGTCAAAATAAAAAAAAATAAAAATAAAAAAAAGTCCGGACCATTTTAGGCTTAGGGTTTAAAGAGTTAAAATTATACTTATGTCTCTGAAGACATTTCAGGTTGTTCATATTTGTTGAGGTTCTTCCCATTTTTTGTGAAAGTATGATGTGTAAATATAAATATTTTCATGTAATTTTACTTTTTTTTTTTTTTTTACACTAAAACAAAGAGAAAATTTGGAGTTGTGGCCCCTGAACTAAAATTACCCTGGTCAACAACAAATTTATTGTTTAAGTTTTTGGAGCTGATTTAGGATAATTTTGGTGTGCTGAATCCAAAAATCACATTAATTTTGCTCAATCAGGTCAACTTTCTGAACTATGCTACATATTGGCTTTTTAACATTTTTGCTTACATTTATGGGCATTTTCACATCATATGATACAAAATTCTTTCATATTTCTTGCAATAAACGAGTTCTGAAGATTTTACTTTTGCCAATTTATGATTAATGTTTTTTTTTTTTTTTTTTTTAAATATTACAGGTGAATGAAATGGCTTCGACTAGAAGATCTTGCAAAAATAAGCCTGACGTATTCTGCTACATCTGCGGTGAATACACCATTGTACCTAACAGGAATCCTGTTAGAAAATTTTTTTTTTTTCTCTTAAAACCTATTTTGGGTGAGAACTATATAAAAAAAATCAACTGATAAAGTCACAAAAATGTAATCAATTTTATGAGAAGATCAAATTTTTCAAAATCAAATTAGCAAAAAAACCTGACCTGATTGAGAAAAACAGATGTTATTTTTGGATTTAGCGGTGCAAAATGGTCCTAATTCAGTTGAAAAAACCTAGACAACTTGCAAAAAACATTTTTTTGTAACCCAGTGTTATTTTTGACATCCTTGATTGTTAACATCTTCAGTGTAAATTTTCCATTTTGCAAATTCACCCTACGATTGGATTGGACCTTTGGGCGGGCTGATTTTGGCCCATATGTATGACAACCCTGGATTAGAACCTCTAATTGGGGTTGGATACCGACATTTGAATTATCATTTTTCAGACTTTAACTGTTAAAAACCAAAATCATTTACTGATATAAAAAGTTAAATAGCTGTTGATCTGTTAATCCTGTCAATCCATGTAAATAATTGTTGTAAAATGCAGTTTGTCATCTTTTCATGGTCATCAGATATGACCCATTTGGATGTTCAGAGGCTCCGTAGTTACCATGGAAACACTGTCATCTTCTACAATACTGATTCACCAGTTAAACACATGGAGTTGGATCAATGACAGTGGATGAAGACACTTGTTTTTATGTGTAGTTAATGATATATTTTACTGACAAAGTCACTTTTTCCTCCGATTTTTCTGTTTTTTTATATAATGACCCTCAACTTTAATTTGAGCTTTTAATGACGTCAAACATGATCAGTAAATTACATGTTGAAAAATACCTGATTTTCACTTAAGAGTGCAGAATACTGACCATATTATTAGAATAAATGGTGGTAAATAACTTAAGAAAAGTTAAAAATCGAGAAAAAATCATTTGGGAACTGTCCCAAAAGTAGCACTGGGTCTTTATAGATTAGCATAGTGGTTCCCAGAGATCTTTCCATTCTCTGTTTGGTCCGGTTTGGACCCATTTGGATGTTCAGAGGCTCTGTAGTTACCATGGAAACACTGTCATCATCTACAATATTGATTCACCAGTTAAACACATGGAGTTGGATCAATGACAGTGGATGGAGACACTTGTTTTTATGTTCAGTTAATGACATATTTGACTGAAAAAGTAACATTTTCTTCAGTTTTCTCTCTTTCTGATATAATAACCTTCAACGCTAATCAGCTTTAATGAACATCTATATGATCAGTAAAATAAATATAGGAAAATATATGATTTCGATTTGAAAAAACGCAATATACAGAGGATGATATTATAATAAATGGTGATAAAACACTTAAGAAAGGCATTTTGTAATGGAAACACAAATTAGCACTGACATTTTTTGGGTTAAAGTGGTTCTATGTAGTAAAAATTCATTGGAAGGAATGCTTCTAGGACCAAAAGAGAGTTTGTTCGAGGTGCTCTTTGGAAAAAGGGATTTATAAAGTAGATAACAAACTGGACAACAACTCCAAGGCACTCTCTTCAGTTCAGTTAATGATATATTTTACTGAAAAAGTCACTTTTTCCTCTGTTTTCCTCTGTTTTTGATATAATAATCCTCAACTTTAATTAAGCTTTTATTGATATATACATGCTCAGCAAATTAAATATAGGAAGATATGTCATTTTTAGTGAAGAATGCAAAATATTGAGCATAATATGAGAATAAATGGTGATAAATCACTTAAGAAAAGTTAGAAAATACAGAAAAAAAAAAGACTTTTGGAACAAAAAAGCACTGGATCTTTAACCCTTTCATGCACGAATTATGAGAACCTTAATCAATTTTTTTTCCTGAGAGTTTTTATTCCTCTTTAGGCATGAAAAAAAAACAATGCGATTGAAAAATTTCTTCTGAAAAATAAATAAAAAATAAATAAATAAAAATAATTTAAAAAAATTCAAAAATACATAAAAAAAATAATAATGAAAAAAAAAAAAAATCTTATGAACCTATTTTTCATTAAGTTGCAAAAATGTCCACTCAGCTGGACACCACGTTTAACTTTTGATGCACAGAAATGTGAATTTTAGTGATAAATTGTGTGAAAACTATGGGGAGGGCTTGTGATTCTGGGGGTTTATGCTCAGGAGAGATCAACACAAGGTTACCAATTCATGTCAGAAAAGATATGTAGTGTCTTAAAACGTGAATAAAGATATGTGTAAAAAAAAAAAAAAAAACCCGAAAAGAACAACAAAATCCATGAATATACAAGAGAACAGCTATACAATTGCTGTCCACTGGAGTGACCAGTATGCACAAAAGGGTTAAATCGAATCTTCCTCTTTTGCAGGTTTACAAAAAAAAAAGCACAAAATGATCAAATAAATGTTGACCTCCATCTTTGTTTGTTGACGTCGGCGTTATAACTGACTCCAAATCTGTGTTGTCCACACGGGCAACCTCCCACCTCTAACTCCCAACACCATGTTAAGCTGCATCATAACTAATTTAAATGCACATCCCAGTATGGAAAATCGGTCTCGAAATAGTCCGACTGGGGGGAATACCCTCCCAGTGTGCCGATTGAGACGTGTACTGATGCACACCAACTTCCCAGAAAGGCCACTCTGGTACACGCAGATAAGGAAAATGAAGAAATTATATGAAGTAATGGGCATGAGAAGCACTAATCCTTCCCAAATGCTATATGCAACCCAGTAAAAATTTCTACCAATATCCTGTCAAGTTCCTCAAATACAGTTAATTATGCCCACTGTGAAACATTGATTCACTTTAAATCCTTCATGTCCTCAGTACAGCGCTCGCAAGCTGACCAGCCAACGAAAGATATTACTCTGCAAGTCTACGTACAGCCTAAATCTGTCAAGAAAGGTTTGATAAGGCCCTCCTTGTATTTTGTCTTCTTTTTTCTTGTCTTTCTCCCCACCAGCCCTTGTCTGCGGAGGGCTCTAAAATAAGAAATCCCTTTCCGCAGATATAATTAATCACTCTGGGAGAACAGGGCGTGTAATTATTTAGGTTACCACAGAACTCTCTGAACCCCCCCCCCCCCTCCCCCACCACCACCACCACCACCCTTCCCCCTCCCCACCCCTTCACGCTTCACTCTACATCGAAGCGAGGCTTTTAGTCGACACATATCCAAACCAAACACAGCAGCTAACTACAAAATTGTTTGCAGAACCTTCTTTTGTTTACGGGACAGACGAACACTAGCCATCATGCATTCAACCTTTACGTACCCTTAAAATTTGTAAATACTTATGCAGGAGGTGACTTAAGTCTTTTTTTTAATTTAACTTTGCAGCTTTGTGTCCTCTTTTATTTTGTTTTTTTTTTTTTTTTTTTTCTCTTATGTTGGGGTTTTAGTGCCAGGAAAAAAACGTGGGGTAATTTAGCGGTAGTATTGCCTTCCTCAACGAAAATTATGAGGAAATATCTTCATCAACAAACTTTTATCGTGTGACGAAAAGAAGACGAGATGTAACAAAAATGGTGGCCATGTGACAATAGCGATAATTAAATATATAATGCTATATTGTTGACTAAAAAAACGAGACCACATGTTGTTTACAAAACTAAAACTGTGATAAAATGTATCTTCGGTTTTGTTGCCGAGACGAATTGATGCCATAATTTTTAGTTGCCGCGTTTCCACTACATGGAACCGGCTCGGCTCGACTTGGGTACAAGGTCCTATTCCTGAAGACCGTTTCCATTACAGGATACTGCCGACTTAGGAGTACCTGGACGTCATAGCGATGCGGCGCGTTACTTCCGTGTCGTCTGCTCAGAAAGTTGCTGATGAACTCACTCGTTGCATGTTCTCTTGTCAAGCCCATGCTTAATTTTTACGTCCGAACCTCCTCGACAAACCATGGTGTAGTTTTTCGGGCTGTCATCATGTGGATTAACCTACCGCTATATTTACTGTCAACTTCCGCATCTGTTTTTTGTAAAATGGCGGGTCACAGAGACGACTCTCTGACGTCACATTTTAGTATCTGGTCCCCAGTCCTGGAACCTCAGCGGAGGCGATACCAAAAAACTAGTACCGGGTACCAGATTCCAGGACCTTTTTCGTAATGAAAACGCAAAAAAGTCGAGTCGAGCCGATACCATGTAGTGGAAACGGAGCATAAGATACAAGTGCGCCTGCAGTGAAATTGTGAGGTCCGCAGGTTACCAGACGTTTCGCACCCAGGAAGTTCGCCGCCTCCAGTTCGTACCTGAAGTCCGAACGGTTCACCTTCCATCTCACACTCCAAATGTCCATTGTCCAAAAAGCAGACCCAGATCATACGGCAGAGTGCTGCAACCCAAACTGAGCTTGATGGGACCTGACAAGACCCAACAGGTCAGGATGGGTTCAGACGCAACTGTGTCGGGCATGGTTTGGACAGAAATATGCCCCCCCCCATTAAGACTTCTCAAGATATAGACTATTTGCGTGGTACAGTGACTGACCAAAGACTCACGAGACTTGCCCTCATGAATATTCATACAGATTTGGTAATTGACAGCATATAACACATTCCTGAGTCCATAAGAATGATAAGATAACCATGTTTGAACTAAAATGGGTTTAAATAAAAGAAAATGATGGTTTAGTCTAGACTATATTGACCAGATTAAATAGAATTGCACGACTAAAAAGAAACTAAAATACAATTTTCATTGACTAAAATGTCATCAGTTTTCATCGACTAAAACTAGACTACGCGAAAACACTATGAACGTGACTAAAACTAAGAAAGACTGAAATGAGAGTTTGACACAAAGACTAGACTAAAACTAAAATTAAAACAGGCTGACAAAAACAACACTATTTAGCGGTGACGGTTTTGCGTACTCTGCTACTGACAAAATCAAAATGGCGTCTGAAAGCTAAGATTGAGAGCGTTCTATTGGTATATAACACATTAGGGTAGAAGCCTGCATTGGCTGTCAGTGAGGGTAGAAGTGGGCGGAGCAGATAGCGGCAGAGTGCAGTCGGTGAGAGTGAGATGGAAGATTTTTTTTTAATTACTTTTAACAGTGTTTTAGCGAGGTTTCAGCTGTGTTTTTGCAGTGAAATCTTGTAAATAATTGTATACAGTAGTGATAGTGCTGTTTTGGAGTGTTCTGTTAGTACATTTTTACCTTTGTTTCGCTGTTTTTATCCATTTTTTTGTTTGTTTTTTTGCTTTTTTTCCCCAGTTTGTATAGTTAATAGATAGTTAATTAATCACACAGGCTAAAATGACAAGAAATAACTTAAAATAAGAAACTGTAACATGGACACTGAATGATCTAGACCAGGGGTGTCAAACTAATTTTCATTCAGGGGCTACATACAGCCTAGTATGATATAAAATGGGCTGGACCAGTAAAATAATATAAATAATAGGATAAGAACTTATAAATAATGTCAACTCCAACATTTTCTCTCTGTTTTTGAGTAAAAAAAAGAAAGAAAAATCTATAATAAAATGTTTACATCTACAAACTGTACTTAAACATAAAATAAACAAATATGAACCTGATAATTCTTTTTAAAAAATACAAAAATATTTGCAATTTTTACAATATTACACTTTAGTTTATAATTTATACATGTGCATCACAACTTACAGATCGCAGTCGATCTACAAATACACAAAACATTTAATAACAGGCAGAATATTGGTAAAATTAGACATATTACACTTTAGACATTTCAGGTTCTTCATATTTGCTCTGGTTATTCACATTTTTTGTAAAGGATGAGTCTTTAAATGTGAATATTTTTGTGTAATTTTACTTTTTTAGAACTAAAACAAAGAGACAAAAAATTGCAGTTTTCATAATTTATAGGTTATTATGACAGTATTTTACTGGTTTGACCCACTTTAGATTGAATTGACCTAAATTTATTTGAACATCCTTGACTGTTAATATCTTCAGTGTAATTTTTGCATTTCACAAATTCATCATTCATCTCACAGGCCAGATTGTTTGACACCTGTTATCTAGACAAACAAAAATGTTTGAGCGCAAGTACAATAGTTGAAAGTTTATTTCTATCATCTCAAAATGTTTTGTTCTGTACATTCACAGTTGTTTTGCATAATAAACATGAAAAAACACACAACTCAGGTCAGTTTTTTTATTTTTTTTTATGTTTTGCTATAACACAGTTTTAAGCATTTATTACGTATAATAAACTAGAAAAGTACTCTGAGAGTGCAGACCTCCGCCGAGACAGATCAGTCCACCCCCCCACCCCCCCACCCCCCGATTGCCACCAAAATTTAATCATTTCTTTCTTGTGCCAGTATCAACATTTCCTGAAAATTTTATCCAAATCTGTCCATAACTTTTAGAGTTATCTTGCTAACATACAAACAAACGAACAGACAAACCCCTATGAAAACATAACCTTTGCCAATCCTTGGCAGAGGTTATGATAATTAACGGTCAGATATTGAAAGTTAAATTCTTAAAAAAGGTGCGAAAAATTGGCAAAAAAAAAAAAACATTTAACACTTGAATTGCAAATAAATAAATAAATGTGTGTGTATGTATATATATATATATATATATATACATATATATATATATATATATATATATATATATATATATATATATATACATATAAAAAGAAAGAAATCTAGGCGACCTGCTATAATTTTACTCCTTAAAGCGCAGGTGTCAAACATGCGGCCCGGGGGCCAAATCCGGCCCGCCAAAGGGTCCAATCTGACCCGTGGGATGAAATTTTTGAAAAACTGCAAAAATTATACTGAAGATATTAACATTCAGTGGTGTTAAAATCATTTTAATTCAGGTTCCACATACAGACACATACAGTTCAATTAGATTTCAAGTGGGTCAGAACCAGTAAAATATGATCATAATAACCTATAAATAATGACAACCCCAAATTTTCTTTGTTTTTTGGTGTAAAAAAAAAAAAAAGTTAAATTACATGAAAATATTTACATTACCAAACTATACATTTACAAAAAATGTGAATAACCTGAACAAACAGAAATGTCTTAAGAAAAGTAAATGCAATTTTGCCAATATTCTGCTTGTTACTAAATGTTTTGTGCGATTGTAATGCACATGTGTAAATGATAACCTGATAAATCGAGGTAAAATATTGTTAAAATTGCATTTGTTTTTCTTAAGACAATTTAAGTTGTTCATGTTATTCAGATTTTTAAGGAAACTTTGCAGATGTAAACCTGATCATAACAGAATTTTACTTTTTTCACTGTTAGTATTTTACTGGTCCGGCCCACTTGAGATCAAATCGGGCTGAATGTGGCCCCTGAACTAAAATGAGTTTGACACCCCTGCCTTAAAAGGGTTAAATGACTGACTTTGGCAAGTAGCTACCCAGAGAACCACTTTCTGTATCACATAGTGTAGGGGGAAAAAAAAGTGTTGGCAAACAGCGGTGGGATATTTGTTGAGCATGAGTGAGGTAGTGAAAGAGGGAGGTGGGATCGCCTTGCCTCTTCTTTTTTCCCCAGTCTCTCCCGCAGGCAATTATACACCCTCCCCCTTGCTGATAAAGAGTTCAGCATCAGTTCACCAAAAGATTAATACGGCACGATGAACACACCCTTTGGAATGGTCCTGGCTGATTCAGAATTAGCCCGATTAGAGGGGACCTCAGCTAAAATCCCCCTGTAGACGAGTCCAGCAGCCCATAGAAAGTTGCTATTGTGCAGCGTCAGCGGGTTTGCATCAAGCATCCAGAAAAAAGGAGGGAGGCAGGCCAGTAATGTGAGCGCTGCCAATTGGATAACATGGATGTCCAAATGAGAGATGGCAGCGCTTGTCAGGAGGGTGATTGAGCTAACGGAAGGGGAGAGGGGAGATGCTTTGTGCATGATATGACACTGCAAAACAGAGGCAACATTACACTGACAGACTCCAAAGCATTCACACTTCAACATATCAACCGCTAACTCTCCAGACATCGTACGTTATGTATATAAAGACGTGTTGTGTTGTTGTTCTAGGTCAGGGATGTCAAACTCGTTTTAGTTCAGGGGCCACATACCACTCAACATGATCTTATTATATACCTTTATGGGGCAAGTGACCTAGTGCTACTTTTGTGGTAGTCCTTAAATTTGTCTTTATATTTAAAGGTGCGGGAGACTTCCGTGACCGATTTTTCATCAAATCTGTAAAACCTCAGTCATAGCCTAAGTATCGCAAATCTGTATTTGTGAGTAATTCTGCGATTACTCACCTGAATCTCTTGCATCACGGTGAACAATTTCCAAGCGCCATCCACCATAAACAAACCATGTGTTTACAAACAGAGCCGGTAGGTAACTTGGGCAACTTCGGAATTTTGTCAAGACGTGCATTGTGGGAAACGGGGGTTCATGCAGCCGCCTGGCGGCAGCATGAAGCAACCACAAACACGATGTGGAAATGGCTGAAATGCGGAAATGGCTGGAGGAATATGCATAAAGGGAAGGGAGCTCCAACCATTTCCGCATCATATCTGTAGCAGCTGCCACTGCCAGGCAGCTGTGCGACCCTCTGTTTCCCAAAATGCATGATGCAACAAAATTCCGAAGATGCCTGAGCTACCTACCGGTTCTGTTTGTAAACACATGGTTTGTTTATGGTGAAGTACGCTTCAAAACTGTTCACCGTGATGCAAGAGATTCAGGTAGGTAACTCGAGCAACTTCAGAATTTTGTCGCGATGTGCATTGTGGGAAATGGAGGTTCATGCAGCCACCTGGCAGCAGCATAAAAAAGCAACAAACATGACACGGAAACGGCTGAAATGCAGAAATGGCTGGAGGAATATGCATAAAGGGAAGGGAGCTCCTGCCGTTTCCGCATCGTGTCTGTAGTGGCTGCTGCTGCTAGGCTGCTGCGCAAACCTCCGTTTCCCACAATGCATGATGCGACAAAATTCTGAACATGCCCGAGTTACCTACCGGCTCTGTTTGTAAACACATGGTTTGTTTATGGTGGAGTATGCTCAAAACTGTTCACCGTGATGCAAGAGATTCAGGTAGGTAACTCGGGCAACTTCGGAATTTTGTTGCAACGTGCATTGTGGGAAACGGAGGTTCATGCAGCCGCTTGGCAGCAGCATAAAAAAGCGACAAACATGACACGGAAACGGCTGAAATGCAGAAATGGCTGGAGGAATATGCATAAAAGGAAGGAAGCTCCTGCCGTTTCCGCATCGTGTCTGTAGCGGCTGCCGCTGCCAGGCTGTTGCGCGAACCTCTGTTTCCCAAAATGCATGATGCGACAAAATTCCGAAGATGCCCGAGCTACCTACCGGCTCTGTTTGTAAACACATGGTTTGTTTATGGTGGAGTACGCTTCAAAAGTGTTCACCGTGATGCAAGAGATTCAGGTGAGTAATCACAGAAAGACTTACAGATTCGTGATACTTAGGCTATGACTGAGGTTTTACAGATTTGATGAAAAATTTGTCACGAAATTCTCCCGCAGCTCTAACCTGTCTTAACCCTATAACACCAAACATATCATATTTGATACATGACTTTTGAAGCCCTCTACATGATCAATGTTATATTTTTTTCTTGAAAACCTGATGTATACAATTAGATACATGCAATACACTGGTAATCCACCAGGGGGGAGGAATTCATTCACTAGAGGCCTTTCCAGTGACACTACAAGACTGTCATTAATGAGGAGGGAGGCTGAACTTTGCCAATTTTGAAAAGAAATTACCAATTTGTTAGACATGTTTGTGTTATGTTTTTGTTTGTTCAAAAATAATAATATTTGAACATTGAGACCCGATGTATCAAATATGATATAAAATTGAAACTCATACATTAAAATTGATATTTGAATTTTTTTTTTTTGACTGTTCAGAAGGAGTAAAATGTATTATAATGGGAATAACCTGAACAACTATGTACAACCTGAAATTTCTTAAGAAAAACAAGTGCAATTTAAACAATATTATGTTTCAGTTTATCATTTATACATACACAGTGGATCTACAAATATACAAAACATTTAGTAACAGCCATGATATTGTTAAAATTGTCCTTATTATGCATTCTAAGTATTGTATTCTTAAGTCATTTCATGTTGTTCGTATTTGTCCGAGTTATTCACATTTTATTGTGCAGGAAAAGTTTATAAATGTAAATATTTTCATAGTGTAATTTCTTTTTTTTTTTTTTTTTTTCACATTAATCCAAGTAGAAAATTTGTTACTCGGCCAGACCAGTAAAACATAAATGCAACAACATATAAATCACAATTTTATCCATTTTTTTCATTTTGTTTAGTATAATTACATTATTAAAATGTGAATAACCTAAACAACTTGAATTTTTTTCTGAAAAATAAGTGCAATTTAAACAATATTATGTTTCAGTTTATCATTTATACATACACAGTGGATCTACAAATACACAAAACATTTAGTAACAGGCATGATATTATTAAAATTGACCTTATTATGTATTCTATGTATTGTATTCTTTGTTCAGGTTATTCACATTTTATTGTGCTCAAAAATTTTGTAAATGTAAATATTTTCAATATGTAATTTACTTTTTCCATATTAAACCAAGAAGAAAATTGGGAGTTGTCATCATTTATAGGTTATTATGTTATTAACTCACTAGAACTCACACTGGTCAGTATGTGACCCCGGAAGTAAAGTCTGACACCTTTGACGTTTAATATGTCAATATAATTTTTGTTCTTTGGAAATTCATTCCACGGGCCGAATTGGACCCTTTGGCTTAGGCCCACGAGCCTTATGTTTGTCTAAGGTAAGATAATCTTTACTTCCATAGATGTGAGTGAAATGCTAATTTGAATTTAACAATATTTAGAAAGGCACGGCCACAGGGTTGGTCATATATTTCACTCAAAACCACATCAGCTTCAAAGTGTCTCTAATGAAAACCAGGCCTTATAAACAACAATCTATGTATTACCGTGACTTAACTGGCTCGGATAAAAGCAAAATACTTACATGTACTCGCCTATGTTCTTATCAATTCAAGCTGCAGAAATAAGAAATAAAGTAAAGACATAAATCATTCACAAAAAACAGCTTTGTAAACGTCTTCTTTTATTCAAAAGGAAACGAAGCACAGACTTTTCAAATTGCATTGGCATTGTTCCACAGTTTAACCTCAAAAATAGACACTACGCCTCCTTTTAATCCCCTTTCAACCCTTTTGTTCAATAAACTTACAAATACCTCTTAGCTGTTCTGTCTTGAAGGAAAAAAAAAAACTTGTGTGGATTAGTTTGACCATAGCAACCATGAATATTATGAATGTTACAGTAAAGACCATAAAGAACCATCTTCAGTCTGCTTTATTTCTTAACAGCTCCTTAAAAATAACTTTTTTTAATACATTTTCAAACTACAGTGACCACTTTTCTCCTTAGACCACCTCAGTTGTGTACTTGTCATTAAACTCCACATAGAATTAACATTTGTGATACATTTTTTCTTCACTGCAGGCAAAATCACTTCTTTTAACAATTGAACCTGAATCCTGGTCATTCAATATATTCAGGTTATCAATCAATCAATCAATCAAATTTTATATACATGGCGCCAAATCATAACAAAAGTTATGTCATGACACTTTACATATCGAGTCGGTCGAAACCAGACAGCATTGCTGTAGCTGAAAACAACTCCAGATCAATCCAGATCAGCCAATCCTCTGAGATACTCTTCCTTTTTTTTTATTTATTTATTTATTTTTTTTGTAATTTTAAAAAATGTGACCTTTCTCATTCATGTTGAAACTGAAATGAATCCTTGCATATAAACGAAAAATATATCTCCATTCAGAACATATTTACTACTCTGAGATGATGGTTCACCACAATCCTTCCATCACACACACTCCAAAAAAAATCTGTACAAAAATTAGAAAATTAAACTCGTTATTGGGTTAAAATGCCTTACTTCAAGTAAAGTTATCAGCCAGTGTTGTAAGAAACTTATACTTATCAAGTTTTCTTAAAATAAGAAAATATTATCCAAAGATTATAGATGGTAAAATTCTTATTTTAACCCTGTAAAGCCTGAACTATTAAATCATTGACAGAAAATTCCAGTTTGTTGAAAATGGAGCCTTTATTGGTCCTTCTGAACAACCAAAACATTTTTTTTTTTTCAAACATCAATTCCCATGTATGAGTTTCAGTTGTGTATCACATTTGATACATCAGGTCTCAATGATCAAATATTATTTTTGAATGAGCAAAAACATAATATAACACAAACATGTCTAAGAAATTGGTAATTTTTTTTCAAAACTGGCAAACTTCTTCCTCCTTCCTCATTATTGACAATCTTGTAGTGTCACTGGAAAGGCCTCTGGTGAATGAATTCCTCCCCTCTGGTGGATTATCTGTGTATTGCATGTATCTAATTGTATACATTCGGTTTTTCATGAAAAAAAAAATATATCACTGATCATCTAGAGGGCTTCAAAACTCATGTATCAAATATGATACATTTGGTGTTATAGGGTTAAGAAGAATATGCCTGTTTCAACTCTTCTATGGTGTGTGTATATACATATATATAACAAAACTGCATAAAACAAGTAAAAAATTTATTGAGGGCAAACCATAAATGTGTCTGCCGTACTCATCCCCCATCAATGGAGTTTGTTTTGTCAGAAATGTTCCTTAAAATTAGTCATAATATTTAAGCAGGGTTGCTCAAAATGAACATTCTTCGAACATTTCAATAGTCTTAACAAAATTAGGTCTCAATAAGTGAATAAATCTAAAAAATAATCTTTCAAGATAAATATTCCAATTCAGGGTCAGTTTATTTAAATCAGATATTCCTTTTTGCAGTGCATTGGACGGTTTTCACCCAATTTCAGTAGTTTCAGCTTGTTAGTTTTTTTTCTAATTGATGCAGGCCAATAATTTGATCTCTCTGAAATAGAATTATTTTGTTTCCGCAGCCACGAGACATGTCAATAATATGACATATGTATATATTAACCCACAAAGACCCAGTCCTACCTTTTTGGCAGCTCCCAAATGAATTTGTGTCTTTTTTTTTAACCTTTTAAAAGTAATTTAGCACCATTTGCTATAATATTAATCACAGTATTTTTCAGTGTAAATCATACATTTTCCTATATTTAATTTACTGATCATGTAGATGTTCATTAAGGTTCAGAGTTAATTCAAAATATACTTTTTCAGCAGAATATATAAATAACTAAATGAGATGCTGCTGCTTTGCATTAACCCATAAAGACCCAGTGCTACTTTTGTGGCAGTTCCACAATAATAACTTTACTTAAATGACTGGATCACCATTTATTATATATTAATATAATATTATCCTCTGTATTTTGTGTTTTTTCAGTGAAAATCGGACATTGTTCCTATATTTACTTTACTGATCATCTAAACGTTCATAAAAGCTCTGAGTAAATTCAAAGGTTATTGTATCAAAACAGAGGAAACTGAAGAAAAAAAGGACTTTTTCAGTAAAATATATCATTAACGGAACATAAACCAAGTGTTTCCATCCACTGTTATTGATCCAAATCCATGGGTTTTACTGACGAATCAATGTTGTAGAAGATGACAGTGTTTCCATGGTAACTACACCTCTGAACATCCAAATGGGTCATATCTGATGACCATGAAAAGATGACAAACTGTATTTTACACCAATTATTTACATGGACTTATAGGATTAGTGGATCAATAGGTATTAAACAGTTGAGATCAGTAGATGTTTTTGGTCACCTGTAGATGTTTGGGTCTTTATGGGTTAATAAACATATACATTAGTTTGTTTAACCCATACAATTCAGTGAAGTTTGTTTCCACACAGGACATGAATGTAAATATAAAATTTAACAATAATCTCCAGTATCCAGCATGTATTGTTTAGATCACAGGTGTCAAACATGCGGCCCGGGGGCCAAATCCGGCCCGCCAAAGGGTCCGATCTGGCCCCTAGGATGAATTTGTGAAATGCAAAAATTACACTGAAGAAATTAACAATCACCAGTGTAAAAATCATTTTAATTCGGGTTCCATACATACACATATAAACAGTTAGATCTCAATTGGGTCAGGCTAGAAAAATAATGTCATAATAACCTCTATAAATAATGACAACTGCAGATTTATCTTTGTTTAACGTCAAAAAAAAAAAAAAAAAAAAAAAAAAAGTAAAAATTACATGAAAATGTTTACATTAACAAACTATCCTTTTTACAAAAAATGTGAATTACCTGAAGAAACATGAACAACATGAAATATCTTGAGAAAAGTAAATGTAATTTATCAATATTATGTGTATTTGTAATTGTAATGTAAGATGTAATGATAAGTGATAAACGGATGCAGAATATTATTAAAACTGCACTTGTTTTTCTTAAGACATTTCAAGTTGTTCACGTTATTCAGATTGTTAAGGAAATGATGTAGAAATAAACATTATCATAATGTAATTTTACTTTTTCACTGGTATTATTTACTGGTCCGGCCCACTGGAGATCATATTGGGGTGAATGTGGCCCCTGAACTAAAATGAGTTGACACCCCTGGTTTAGATCTTCCATACTGTCAAAAATATTTGACTCCAATCAACAGAGCCACAATGTATCGTTAAAAAACAATACGACATCACACCTCAGAAGAATAATAATGAGCTGAAGCAGAAATCACTACATTTCTAAAGAGCTCTGAGCTCTTCTGTGAACAGCCCGGTGACAATTTCCGCCGCATTGCACTAAATCTAGTATTACTGATTCGTAGGTAGAAATGAAAGGAAACCCTCGCGGTTTACTCAGTGACAGTGACTCTAGTGTTGGAGTGATTTCCTGAATTTAAAAGCATTACTGTACTCAAAGCAGACAGCAGAAAACTGAATAAAATATGAATGAATGCTTGTGTACACAGGACGCTCAAGGAGGACTTGAAACTCCTCTCGGTACGTGGTTGGTTTTAACTCTTTAGAACCTGATGTGTCACCGCTGACACACTCTGTGCATATACAATTTGGATGGATGTAACTCTGTCACTGTTTGTGCGATTGGAAAAATTCCAACTGTTTCTGAAAGCTGAGATGTTGTGCTTTATAGGTTTTATTGGGTCATTACAGTAATTTCACTAGAAGCTGGAGAAGGAGCCGTTTTAGCGGAATTATAGCATGCAGTAAATTGTAAATGATTGCGAGATTTTGAAAGAGCTGGGGAAAAAAAGTGCTCTGGAAAAATGGGCAAACAGACTCATTCGCAGCACATTCTCTAAACTTTTTATCATCAAAATTAAAAATAAATAAATAAATAAATAAATAAAAGATAGTCCAGGGTTAAAGTGCCACATACATTAGAATATGATTCTTTGGTGTTATCATGGAAACACTAGTATTGCTTTCGTCAACCAAAATTATGTTGAAATATCGTCATCAACAAACCTTTATTGCGTGATGAAAACGAGACAAGATTTAACGAAAACGGTGGTCATGTGACGATAACTATAAATAAATGTGTAATGCAATTTTGTTACCTTATAAAGATGAGACTAAATGTAGTTTACAAAACAAAAACTGGGATAAAATGTCTGTTCATTTTCAATAACGAGATGAATTCACGTTATAATCTTTAGTTGCGTTACTGCAAGTGTGCGGTGAAATTGTGAGGTCCGCAGGTTACCAGACGACAAGATGTAACGAAAATGGTGGTCATGTGACGATAACTATAATTAAATGCGTAATGCAATATTGTTACCATTATAAAAATGAGACTAAATGTAGTTTACAAAACAAAAACTGTGATAAAATGTCTGTTCATTTTCAATAACGAGATGAATTCACGTTATAATCTTTAGTTGCGTTACTGCAAGTGTGCGGTGAAATTGTGAGGTCCGCAGGTTACCAGACGTTTCGCCTCCTCCAGTTCGCAACTGAAGTCTGGATGGTTCACCTTTTGTCTCATGTGCCAAATATCCAGGGTCCAAAAAGACCCGCTCCCTGTCTGGGTCCGCATTGGTAGAGAACTGAAACCCGAACCGAGCCAGACGGGACTCGATGGGTCAGGCTGGGTTCAGGACACAACTGTGTCAGGCACGGTTCAGGTTCGGCAGAAATATGTGACTTCACCACATGCCCTGATCTGCAGTAATATGTTTGACTGTAAAAAAAATAAATAAAAAATTGCTAATTGTTTTTAACCCTTTCATGCAAGAATTATGAGAACCTTAATCAAGATTTTTTTCCTGAGTGTTTTTATATCCTCTTTAGGCATGAAAAAAACAATGCGATAGAAAATGTTCTTATGAAAAAAAAAAAAAAAAAATATATATATATATATATATATATATATATAGATATAGATATAGATATATAGATATAGATATTTTTTTATAGTAATAATAATTAAAAAAAAAAAAAATCTTAAGAACCTATTTTTCATGAAGTTGCAAAAATGTCCACTCAGCTGGAAACCATGCATTTAATTTTGAAGCGAGGAAACATGCATTTATTGATAATTGTGTGAAAACTATAACTATTACACTCAGGGGAGATCTACACAGTATTACCAATTCATGTCCAGAAAAGATATGTAATGTCTTAAAACTTTAATAAAGATATGTGTAAAATAAAATAAATAAATAACAAAATCCATGAATGTTCAAGAGAACAGCTGTAGAATAAGTGTCCACTGTAGTGACCAGTATACATGAAAGGGTTAAACTTTAATTAACAGTTTTGTTTTTGTTTTTTTAAACAAAAAGGTTTTTTTGTGTTTGTTTGTTTGTTTGTTTGTTTTTTCCTTGCATATTATCTCCATGCAGGTATTGTTAAAATATGAGAAAACATCAAATTAGCAACATTAAAAATGTTTTTTATCTCATAGTTTTCACACAGTATATCAGTAAATACATGTTTCTTTGCTTCTAAAATTAAACATATGATTTTGTAACTCCATGAAAAATAGGTTCATAGAAAAAACTCAATCACATTGTTTTTTTTGTTTTTTTTCATGCCTACAGAGGAATAAAACATAGGAAAAAAAAAAAAAAAATCTTGATTAAGGTTCTCATAATGCATGCATGAAAGGTTAACTAAAAGAAAACGTAGGTTTTGTCTAGACTATATTAACCAGATTTAATAGATCTGCATGACTAAAAAGAGACTAAAATACAATTTTCATTGACTAAAACAAGAGTAAAATGTCATCAGATTTCATTGACTAAAACTAAACGAAAATAATCATGTATAATTCTGATGAAAATGCTCGGAGTTGTAGTCGACTATAACTTGACTAGATGAAAAAACAATGAACATGACTAAAACTAATAAAGACTGAAATGAGAGTTTGGCACAAAGACTAGACTAAACTAAATTTAAAACACCAACACTAATGGAAACTTAGGCTACGTACAGACAGCAGGTCTTAATTTTGGTGAAATCTGACTTTTTTTTTGTGTGTGTGTTTGCTCGTTCGTATTATACATTAAATGGCGACTTCTATCGGTTTTGAGTATGCGACCCTGAAGTGACCCGCATGCTTACAAGAGGTCCTGACGTAATACGTGACCACGCAGGGACCACTGGGAACCACTATGCTAATCCATAAAGACCCAGTGCTACTTTTGTGACACTTCCTAAATGATTTTTCTCGATTTTTAACTTTTCTTAAATGATTTACCACCATTTATTCGAATAATATGGTCAGTATTCTCCACTCTTAAGTGAAAAATCAGGTATTTTTCAACATTTAATTTACTGATCATTGTTGATGTCCTTAAAAACTCAAATTAAAGTTGAAGGTTATTATATAAAAAAAAACAGAAAAATTGGAGGAAAAAGTGACTTTGTCAGTAAAATGTATCAGTAACTGAACATAAAAACAGTGTCTTCATTTACTGTCATTTATCAAAGTCTACGGCTTTTACTGGGGAATCAGTGTTGTAGAGGATGGCGGTGTTTCCACGGTAACTAGCCTCTGAACGTCCAAATGGGTCATATCTGATGACCACGAAAAGATGACAAACTGAATTTTACGCCAACTATTTACATGTATTGATAGGATTAATAGATCAACAGGTATTAAACTTTTAACATCAGAAAATTATTTTGGTCGCTAGTGGGTGTTTGGGTCTTTATGGGTTAAAAAACAGAGAAAACTGAAGAAAAAGGCTATGTTCAGACAGCAGGTCTTAATGAACAATTCAGATTTTTTTTGTTGAAATCTGATTTTTTGTGTGTGTGTGTGTGTGTGTGTGTGTGTGTGCTGCTTCATATTTTACATTAAATCCAACTAAACGTGACGTAATACATGACCACGCAGGCACGCACTGTTTATGGAAGTAAATATGTTTTTCCCCCGCTCCTCCTGGGGACGCAGAATTGTGATGTTTGTCGCATTTCAATGACGTAAAGGTGGAATAAATGCAGACTGCAAAATATTAGATACGTATCGGATTTAGGACCACATATGAAAGTGGCCTGGGTCGGATTTGTGCTGTTTAAAACTGTCTTTAACAGATCAGATACAGGTCAGATATGGGCAAAAAAAAAAAAAAAAAAAAAAAAAAAAATCAGATTTGGGCCACATTTGCCTGCAGTCTAAACGCGCCATAGACTCAAACTCCTTCTCCCCTCGTCCTCTTTGCCTTTCATTTCTCTCCCACACTCTGTCTCTGCTACAGTTACCGCCTCTAAGGTGACTAATGCTTTAAAAGTTCCTGCAGCCGGGGGATAGACTGTCAGGCAAAATTATACGTTGGAAAAATCTTTCATCATCTGTGAATGTTGTCCATTTGCCTTCCCGTTACAAATGACATAACTTTGAAATCCAAAGTAAACCACAGCATTAAGCGCAAATAAAATGGTAATAGGTCTCCTCAATTTACATAAACATCCAGTATGTCGTGACTCAGATGGAGTTACCGTTTATTTATCCTGAAAACAAGAAAATAAAGCGTTTTCATGAGAGAACATTGGTTATTTGTAATGTCTGACAGCTCCCACTTGTGAATAAATGTTCATATTTTGTACATAACAACCTGCTCCAAACATTGGTAATTAATTTTCCCAATAAGACCCAGTGATGCTTTTATGGCATTTACTTTTTTTTTTTTTTTTTTTTTGATTTATCACAATTTATTGCAATATTATCTTATTTATTTATCATTTTTCAGCGAGAATAAGGTATTTTCCTGCATTTAACTCATAAAGACCCAAAGCTAATTTGGTAACAGTTCCCAAATGAGCTTTCCATCTATTTTTAACCTCTCTTAAGAGATTTTTTTTTTCGAATATTATGCTCTGTATATTACATTTTAAGTAAAAAAAAAAAAAAAAAAAAAAATCATGTAAATGTTCATTAAAGCTCAGAGTAAATTCAAAGCTTATTATATCAAAAACAGAAAACTGAAGAAAAAGTGGCTTTTTCAGTAAAATATATCAATAACTGAACATAAACCAGCGTCTACATTCTTTATTCATTAAACTCCATGGGTTTTACTGGCGAATAAATGTTGTAGAAGATGACGGTGTTTGCCACGGTAACTACGGAGCCTCTCACATCGAAATGGGGTCTATCTGATGACATGACCATTTCGCTTTTTTTTTTTTTTTTTTAGTCACAATCTGGTATTTTTCTGATATCTAATCTTTGATCATGTACTTTAATCATCATGCTGAGATTATATTTGAGGGTTATTTTATCAAAAACTAACAAACCAAAATAAAAATGGTAACAGGTTTCCTCAATTTACATAAACATCCATTAAAAACAGGTGTCTATTTCTGTGCATTTAGTGTCAAGTATTTTTATTTGACTTGCATATTGGTTGTAGCTTTAACCATAAAGACCCAGAGCTACTTTTGTTTCCGTTTCCCATATTAATTTTTCCCTTCTATTTAATCTTTCTTAAGTGATTTATCACCATTTATCATAATATCATATCCCTTGTATTTACATTTTTTCACTGAAAATCAGATATTTCCTAGATTTAATTCACGGATCATGTAAATGTTCATTAAAGCTCAAAGTAAATTCAAAGCTTATGACATCAAAAACAGAAAAACTGGAAGAAAAAAGTGGCTTTTTCAGTAAATATATCATTAACTGAACAATAAACCAAGCGTCTACATTCGTTATTCATTAAACTCCATGGGTTTTACTGGCGAATCAATGTGTGAGAAGATTGACGGTGTTGCCACGGTAACTACGGAGCCTCTCAACATCCAAATGGGTCATATCTGACGACCATGAAAGGATTTGTGCTTCAACAGGTATTAATATTTTAGATTAGTAGATAATTATGGTTGCCAGTGGCTGTTTGGGTCTTTATGGGTTTAATAGAAGAGCAGGGTGTTAACCCTGATGAGAACATTATCGTACCTTTTTTGTACCTAATCTTTCATCAACTTACGTGATTTAGAACAGCGCCGTTTTTAAAAACGACGGGGGTGTCTATTCTGCCCCTCTGTTCTGCTGATTGTGCATCTGATAATCGTCCCATTAAAACTTTCAGGGCAGCAAATATCCTGCCATACTCGCAGATTGAACGCTGCAAAGAAGACCATTTTATTCTCAACTTAATTAAACCTGAATGCAAGCAGCAATTAAAGTTCAACTGCAACCGTCGCGTCGGGTGCTGTTTGGGTGCCACCATTGTGGCGTTCGACTATTGAAGTGACACCTTGGCGTTTTCATCGCTTTAAATTCATCTCTTTATTCGAAAGGTTTTGAGAGTCTGATTATGACAACATGGTCTGTGAGGGACCTTGCTTCTACCGGCTTCCTTTCATGTGGCGCTCCGGTTTAAGTACAGCTCGGCGGCGTCGGAATTGCACAAATTTTGCAAAAAGGACTTCTTTGTGTGAGGATCAACCTCGCTTCTAAAGAATCAATTTTGTTTAAAATGTGCTACATGACAGTCACAAGTAAAACTTAATTCTTCTTTCAAGTCCTGCTTTTGAAAAGGCGCACTTCAACAATGAATTTTTTTTTTTTTTTTTTTTTTTTTTTTTGTGTGCGTGGTGTGTGTGTTGATTTTATTTTAAAAGCAAGTTATGAATGTGGCTTGGCATTTTATAATCACTCCACTTAATAGCACTTACTGAAGGCATTATTAAGTCATTGTCTAGCTATAAATGGAAATTATAATCATTTTTTCTCCCTCAGTAACAAACCGTGTGAACTCCCAAAGGCAACATCTGCAGACATTTCAATTGACATCTAACGGTGATTAAGTCGTGCTCCTATCCGTGATAATTATGATAAATGTAACTTCTGCAATGGCCTGAACGATGGTGTGTAGAAGCCCAAAACATCGATAAAAAACCACAGGTTGCTTTTATTTTCACAAATGGCATTATAGTCACATGTCAGGTTTGTTATTGCACAGAAGGTCAGATTTATTTAAAGATTTTTTTTTTTTGTTTCTTTCTGAAATTTATTTATGGTCTACTGTATTTTCTTTCAGGGGACACATTCAGCCCAATTCATCTCAAGTGGGTCCGAACTGTAAATAATAGCATAATAACCTATAAATAATGACAACTTCAAATTTTGCTCTTTGCTTTATGAAAAAAAATAACATAAATTTATAAAATATTTACATTTACAAACTATCCAAAAAAAAAAAAAAAAAAGTGAATAACCTGAAAAAAACAACATTTTCTTACTGCAATTTTAACAATATTATGCCTAAACATTAATTTATACATGTTCGTTACACACAATGTTACATAACATTTGGTAACAGGCATAATATTGTTTGAAATTTTGTAGCTAAAAATAAGTAACATTCTACAATATTAGATTTCAGAACGTACAGAGGGAGTGGATCTACAAAATGCCAAAACATTAGTGAAGACAAAATATTGTTAAAGAACACTTAATATTCTTTAGACATTTAATGTTGTTCATATTGTTCAGGTTATTCACATTTTGTGATAAAATATAGTTTACATAAATGTAAAATATTTTCATAGTGTAATGTAATTATTCACATTAGCCAAATTGACAATGTGTTTTTTCTGGGCTGGACCAGTACAATAAAAAAGTAATAACCAATAAATAATAATTTTTCACCAATTTTTCATTTTGTTATAACACTCTGTAACAACTTGTCAAGCAGGTGGGCAGGAGTGGGTCTGACGGAGTTTATTATGTTGCATAGGTATTGACTAGGGGGTGGGGTGGGGTGGGGGGGTGATACCTTATTGCAAAGGAACAGGGGGGAGCACAAATTCACCAATGACATAACATGCTGAGTTATATTGATACTTATACAGACTAATGCCCTGTTTTCGGTCTCAGCGCCCCTCTCAACTTTCTTGTTCAAAACACCCCCCAACGGTATCCCAACGTCCCACCCCCGTTGAGAAGCACTGATCTACATTAATTAAAAAAAACGAAAACAAAAAATAAATAAGATAATATAACAATAAATTGCGATAAATCACTTAAAACTTCCTGAATACCTGAGGTCAGCTCATTTAAATCAAGCCTGAAAACATTATTGTTTACTGCAGCTTTCTCTTAAACTCTTGAATAATGCCTTTTAAATTAACTTTAAAATCACATTTTATCGCCGATGCTTTTAAAGTCTATTTTAATTTTAATGTTACTGTTCTTATATTTTAACTTTCTCCCATCTTAAATGTATTTCTATGCCTCTCCTGTGATTATTACACTGGGTTACAAAAAATGTTTTTTGCAAGTTGTCTAGGTTTTTTTAACTGAATTAGGACCATTTGCACCGCTAAATAAAAAAAAAAATGACATCTGTTTTCTCAATCAGGTCAGGTTTTTTTGCTAATTTGATTTTGAAAAATTTGATCTTCTCACAAAATATAATAATTAATACCAAAATAAGATTGGTAAGCACACTTTATGAAACTTGTGACTTGATTCCTGTTAGGTACAATGGTGTATTCACCGCAGATGTAGCAGAATACATCAGGCTTATTTTGCAAGATCTTCTAGTCGAAGCCATTTCATTCACCTGTAATATTAAAAAAAAAAAAAAAAAAAAAAAAACGTTAATCATAAATTGGCAAAAGTAAAATCGTCAGAACTCGTTTATTGCAAGAAATATGAAATAATTTTGCATCATATGATGTGAAAATGCCCATAAATGTAAGCAAAATGTTAAAAAGCCAATATGTAGCATAGTTCAGAAAGTTGACCTGATTGAGCAAAATTAATGTGATTTTTGGATTCAGCACACCAAAATTATCCTAAATCAGCTCAAAAAAACTTAAACAATAAATGTTGTTGTTGACCAGTGTAATTTTAGTTCAGGGGCCACAACTCCAAATTTTCTCTTTGTTTTAGTGTAAAAAAAAAAGTAAAATTGCATGAAAATAAATGGGAATAACCTGAACAAATATGAACAACCTGTAATGTCTTCAGAGAAATAAGTATAATTTTAACTCTTTAAACCCTAAGCCTAAAAACTGTCCAGACTTTTTTTTATTTATTTTTTTTATTTCGACTAACTAAAAGGTTAGAAAACATGCTGGAGTGAGTCCTTTTGACCATTTTTCTCAAGCACTTTTTTTCCAATAAATTGTTGTTGGACCCAGTGTTATTATTAATTTATGTAAAGCACTTTGAATTGTTCTGTCCTGAATGTGCTATACAAATAAACTTGCCTTGCCTAAAAAAGGTTCGATATAGAGAAAAATTTATTTTGGAAGTGCCATAAAAGTAGCAACGGGTCTTTACGGGTTAATGTAAAATCACTCGTTAGCATTAGCAAGCGTGTCAAATTTGGAAAGGATTTGGAACCTTAAATGGGCCGTTTTTTAGCCAGCGGGCCACATGTTTGACACCCCTGGTCTAATGATTCCATGTTTGAAGTTTGAGCAAATGCATCTGTTCTGTCTGTCATCAAGTCAGTTCGATAGACTCGGCTTGCCAACACAATCAGTCAATACATTTCATCAAGGCGGCGCCATGTATCAGTCTTCCCGGTCATGTAAGCCATGCAAGATGAAGCAGGGCAATGAGGGATGGTGACAAGATGTTCGGTAAGCCAAAAAGAAAAAAAAAAAAAAAGAAAAAAAAGGATTGAAGGGGAAGAGAAGAATAGAGAGGCTGATCAAAAATTCCCAGAGCTTGAAAAGACAATGAGAGAAAGCAAGGAAAAGACGGGGCCTCAACTGAGGACAAATAAATGACACTTGAATAAAGAAGGTGTCATCTTCCTCAACCGGAGAAAAATAGACAGAGGATGAGGACAAAGAAAACAACAATGCTCCATTTTCTTCCGTGCGATCACGGGTGTGGAAAGGTTAACCAAAAGCAGCGCCGTATAGGGAAGCAAACGTTCATTCAATACAGCACCACTGTTATTTTTAAGGTCTCGGCCTCGGGATCTGAGGATTATTTTACAGGTGAGCGAGCAGAGGTTGGAAAATGAGATTTAAGGTCATCAAAAAGAGAGCACAGTCGTTCTTACAGTGAAACCCCCGCTGCTGAAAATTGAAGCAAGTTTGTCGATGGTGGGAGGATAAAATAAAGGAATGAATATAATGTTACAATTACACATATGGAATAGAGAGAGGAGATTAGAGGAAGGAATCTATAAAGATCTGTATTGCTGTTTCATTTCATTGACTTTTCTTGTTGCATTGACTTTGACTAAACTCTTAAAAAAAAAAACACTTTGGAAAGCTGTAGTCTTAAAATAGGAATGGCTTTGCAAGAGAGTTCAAGGAAACACAAACCCACAATCGAAAGGACAGATTCATGGAGTCAAACTCAACTGTTTGCCATTGAGACTTTAGAAAGACTTCACCCACCCTTAAATGGAAGTCCCGCTGGTTCCTATTATCAACTTTTGGCAAGTCTGTCTCTTAATTCTAAATTAATTTCTAAAGAGCTTAAGACATTTTTTTTTTTCTTTTAATGACATTTTTCTTTCTTCATAGTGTACCCCTGACTGACTATTAGATTAGAACCTGAACAGTTCTCTTTTGTCAAGCATGGGAATTGCCGGCCGGATATAGTGGTCTAATCAAAAGCGCTGGACAGGCTGTGTGCTTTTTGGGCAGCCTCAGCCACTGTAACTGACAGGGTACCAAAGACTCTTTGGCAGGTCCACTCACCCATTCACAGCAGTCCTCAGACAGTCGACAGCCTGGGAAACAAAATTGCTGTATTGCCTTCTGATGATAAGAACCAAATCACATCTGACGGTGAAGAAAGGCCGGCCGTGCTTTTGTTTTCACTTTCTTGTGATAATTTTCTTCCTGTACATTTTCTTGTCGTATCGCTTTCCATATGGGAAAGTAGTAAAAGTTCCAAAAGAAAGAAAGAAAGAAAGGCCGGTGTCATGGTGGCAACCCATATCCTTTGTTCTCAGGCTCTGGGCCTGGTTCTGGATTGGAGTGACAGGAGGAGCATGGGTTTGGGCCTGCTAGCTTAGCTGGTCTAGTTTTGTTTGTTTCTATTAATCATATTTTCATTTCATATTTATCATTTTTGCATCCTTAGAAATATTTACATAATGGGCCCACAGATCGAAACACATTTTGCATAGCTTAGTCTTTTTCTTTTGTTCCTTTTGTTACCAAACTGTTTGATGTAGTGATGGGTCCGGCAACACCGATGCGTCGGCGCATGCATCGAGCTCATAGAGCAAAACCCCGTGTCGGTGCGCGTATCGCTTCAAGAAAGTCACTTGACCGATACAGGAAGTGTTTGGAACTGACACTGACGCGCCAAACTGTGTTCATAAGGAAGCGCATCTGTCAACGGGATGCATCTGCCAAAAGAATCTCTGATCTTTTGTGGTTCATTCTCAAATTCATCAAGAATTCTGGAGCAGCCTCAAGCCAAAAGAAAGGTTTCCGCCGTGTGGGACCATTTGGATCTCATATCGGAAAATAAGGTATTTGTTTTAATGTCCTTGTTGTTTCATCCTGTTTCTCTCAGAGTTTCCACTTGATCTATCTGAATTCAAATTCATTTCAAAGTGACTCTTAGTTTACAATTCATATTATTGTCTGCAGGTTAAATGTCGCATTTGTTGGACAAAACTTTCCTATTTAACTCTTTCAATGCCACGGGCCGATCAGATCGGCTTTGGAGAACACGCCATATTGTGTACAAACAAACCATCCACCCCCATTTCTTTCTCACATTTCGATGACGTTCTTTCAAATCTTCTTGCAAATTACGATCAATAATGAATCGGCTGCATCCGGTGCGTTTTGAATCTAAGTAGCAATCGGTCGGATGTTACAGAGCAGTTTTTGACCAAGGAAGAGCTCGCGTTTCGTTTTCTGCTTGGGAAATTTTATGAATGAATTTATGAATGAAATCATATGCAAATTAGATGGCCATTTTGTAGTAATATCGTAAACACAGCGATCTGTCAAAACAGTCCCATCTGCTAGAAAATGAGTTCTGATGACGATTCAGACTTCGATTATAAAAACGACGTGAAATACTGAAAAACGGCCAAATTCTGTGGCACTTTTAAGGCTTGTTAGCCCCTTAACTGTCTGGCACCGAAAGAGTTAAACAAAAGCACCTCCTCAATGCTGAGGCATTCTAGGGCCAGGCATGAGAATGAAGTCCAGATCCACCAGGACAAAGTCAGCTATACAGCCATTCTACAACTTAGTCAAAGTTGCTTTATTGATAATTAATTCCTATTAATTTATTCTTCACTTCATTTTTAACCATCAAGCTCAAAACGTTGGAAAAACTTTTTTTTAAATAAAAATTTGGGAAAAAAAAAAAAAAAAAAATCCTACTCCACAAGCATCCTCATTCACAACACGTTCACTTAGATTTCACATTATGATACATGTTCACATTATTTATTGACTGTATCTAAAAATGTCAAAGATATTTTAAATTTAAATGAATTTATGAAATATAAATATAAATACAATAACTTAAATTATTTGATTGTATATACTAGGTCATCAAATCAGTGTCAGTTGAGTCTGTCAAATCGGTTGCCAGTGGGATTTTGAAGGTCCAGCAGGTGTCCGTATTCAGTGACACAGTGTCGACACAGTATCAATACAGTTTGGCAATGTGTCAGAACACTTCATGACGCCTCATTTACCCATCACTAGTTTGATGCTTACTCCATGCTCACTCCATCTCATCACCAGATTCCAGGCCTGACAGACAAACAGGAAGAGGGAGGTTCCCAAACCTTTTATAGTAGAGGGCATCAGGAACTTACCAAAGGTGGCAGCCATCAGAGGGGAGTTTAGTGAGTTGGCCAGTTGTTAACCTTTAAAATGCTCTAATCTAGGTTTAAACTGTTAGAGACTTTTTGGGGGAGTATTAAATAAAAGTAGTGAAATGAGGTTTAGGTAAAGATATCAGTATTATTCCAGTAAATGTTAAATGAAAGGTAAATTGAACTTTTGTGATCGGTTTGTTCATGTGGGAGGGGCAACGGGTATAAAAAGTCTGGAGTAGTAGCTCCTCGAGGTAGAAGTGTGGCTCTGCTTGAGTGAAGCAAGCCACTGAAGCTGGTTGCCCTTAGCCATGGGCTGAACTTTATTTTCTGTTGTTGAAGACTGATTTTCTGTGTTTTGTCAAGCTGTTTTTCATCAGTTAGTTTAGTTTTTAAATTTTTTTTTTTCACTAACACAGCTCTATCGGCGATGTTAGCTGGGCAAACACTGTAAATAAACCATACTGCGGTGAAGATCATTCCAACCTCCTGGTGTGTTTCCTCCTCCACACAACCAATCATCACACGTGTTGTCAGAAGTAAAGCCAAGGATGCCTCCCAGGAAGCAGCAGCAACAGAGAGAGGACTCTGTGGAGGAAGTTGCCACTGGAGGTGCTGTTTAGGGTGACCCCCCCCACCACCACCACCAGGAGTCCACCTCTACGTCGGCTGAATCAAGTTTCATCACACTGGCTAAAATGTTTGAGGGCTTCATGCAAGTTCAGATGGAAAGAAACAGAAGGCAGAAGCAGAAGTTCAGCACCCTGTCTCACCAGAGCACAAAACTCCAGTCGGACCTCGAAGCCACCAGAGTAGGTGAGCTGCTGGCACAGTCTCAGGGAGTACCACCTGGAGAACCCAAGTTACAAAGGTTGGAAGATTCTGATGATATTGAACACTATCTCACCACCTTTGAAAGACTGGTAGAAGTTTACAGCTGGTCGCGACAGCAGTGGGCTATTCGACTGATTCCTCCTTTGACTGGGAAGGCCAGGAGTGCTTTTGCAGCAACAAAAAACTGACTTGTTAAAGACCGCTGTGCTGAAGAAGTACGAGATTAACAGAGACACTTACCGTCAGAGGTTTCGCTCCTATGACACACCTGCCGATGAATCCTCCAAAGAACTGTAGACGCGCCTTAAAGACTTCTTTTACAAATGGGTTCAGTATGACGCATGTGCCAAGGAGGACATGATGGAGAAGCTGGTCCTCGAACAATACCTGAAGATGTTGTTCCCAGATGTGAAGGCCTGAGTCAAAGAACATAATCCAGAGACCACATGACCAATCATCACAGCCGGTTTGTGTCTTACACTGATCTTTGCCAAAACATTTATTTTGGGCAGCATGATAGTGCGTAGTTAGTCGTGTCTAGTCACAGCAAGAAGGTTCTGAGTTCCATTCCAACACCAGGAACCTTTCTGTTTGGAGTTTGTGTGTGTTCTCGCTAGGTACTCCCAACTGTCTACCACCATCCAAAGACACACACTAATAGGTTAAATGGTTAATCTAAATCGCCCATAGGTGTGAGAGTTAAAGTGACTGGTTGTTTGTCTCTATATGTCCAAGCTGTGACTGAAAATAATCGTTCTCAACCAACTTACTCGGGTAAATAAAGGTTAAAAAAGGAAATTTTCCCCAAATCTTTTACTTATAGATAAAATCTAAAAATACCAAAGACTCACGCATTCACAGCAGTCCTCAGACAGTCTTGGGAACAAATATGGGAAACAAAATTGCTTTATTGCATTCTGATAAGACCCAAATCACATCTGATGGTGAAGAAAGGCCGGCTATGCTTTTGTTTTCACTTTCTTGTAATAATTTTCTTCCTGTACATTTTCTTGTCGTATCGCTTTCCATCGGGGAAAGTAGTAAAAGTTCAAAAAGAAAGAAAGAAAGGCAGGTTTGTGTCTTATACTGATCTTTGCCAAAAGACTTATTTTGGGCAGCATGATAGTGCAGTGGTTAGTCGTGTCTAGTCACAGCAAGAAGGTTCTGAGTCCGATTCCAGCACCAGGAACCTTTCTTTTGGAGTTTGAGTGGGTTCTCGCTAGGTACTCCCAACTGTCTACCACCATCCAGACACACACTAATAGGTTAAATGGTTAAGCTAAATCGCCAATAGGTGTGAGAGTTAAAGTGACTGGTTGTTTGTCTCTATATGTCCAAGTTGTGACTGAAAATCATCAGTTCTCAACCAACTTATCCGGGTAAATAAAGGTTAAAAAGGAAATATCCCCAAAATCTTTTACTTGCGATAAAAATCTAAAAATACCAAAGACTGTTTGGCAGGTCCACTCAAGCATTCACAGCAGTCCTCAGACAGTCCTGGGAAACAAATTTGGGAAACAAAATTGCTGTATTGCCTTCTGATGATAAGACCCAAATCACATCTGACGGTGAAGAAAGGCCGGCCGTGCCTTTGTTTTCACTTTCTTGTGATAATTTTCTTCCTGTACATTTTCTTTGCCATATTGCTTTAAATGTTGGTGAGTAGTAAAAGTTCCAAAAAGAAAGAAAGAAAGAAAGAAAGACAGGTTTGTTTCATATTCTGATCTGTACAAATAAAAAAAAAAAAAAGTGCATTTACGTTTGGTGACAGTGATGAGCAATGTTGCCTCAAAGCAAGAAGGTCTTGAGTTTGATTCCAACAACAGGAAACTTTCTGTGTGACATTTGTGTGGGTTCTCTCCGGCTTCTCCGACTTCCTCCCACCATCCAAAGACATGCACTAATAGGTTAATTGGACCATATATATTGCATTTTTTTTTGCCACTTATAGGTAAGGAATCACATATGGTAACTTCATTGATCCTGATTTTCTAAAAAAAAAAAAAAATTGTGAAAAATTAAATTAAAAATTAAGGGATAATATGGATGATGACAGGTGTCTGGATCAGCACTTATGTTGGTCTAATGTTGCCAGGAGCGTCGCTACCAATTGTAGGCCACACGAAAGCTAAACGTTGTGGGCCCTTTCATAAAATTCAGGATCTTGTCGATCTGTTGGGGTGCTAACAGGAAAATGAAACTGAAATTTAGCATGCTTTGAACGTCCTATTGCCGACTTCTTTGCCTCTCTTACTCGGCGGATCTTACAGGACATTTTCACAACTCCTAGCCTGTATCCACTAGACCCCCTCCTTTGTTCTACAGGTCCCCCCCCCCCCCCTTGAATTTGTCATGTTTACCCCTCTTTATCAGCGCCCCAGAATGTTCTAAAAGTGAAGTTCTAATTCAGATTCAAAAAACTTTATTCATCCCTTATTCATTTGCAGCTTACCATTGAAATCAGCCCACATCCAAAGTGCAATGTGACAACCATAAATAAATCAGTGCACAAATACAGGACTATTGAAAGCAACTATGAATAAATGCATGTAAATAATCAACAATAAATACCAATGCAGACTAAAAACCCTATTGGTTCCGCTAATATAAAAAAACAAAAAAAAAAACAACAACAACATCATACAAAATGACTAAAATGGCTTCTGTCAGGATTTAAAAGTGTGATAGCTGAAGGAATAAAAATTTTACGATATCTGTTGGTTCTCCTCTGAGGAGCGCGATAACACCGACCTGAAGGCATCAAGGCGAACTTCAGATGCAACACATGGTGAGGGTCCCTGATGATGGACTGAGCTTTTCTCACCACCTGAAACTCCCAGAGGGAAGACAAGTCTCTAAGTTTGACTCCAATGATCTTGGAGCATATTTTTACAATAGCATGCAGACTGTTGTTGTCTTTCATAGTTAAAACACTGAACCAATGGATAAAAGAAAAAGTTAAAAGGCTTTCAATAAATGAACAATAAAAGTTTCTTAAAATCTTGTCACTGGCATTAAAAAAGTTCAGTCTCCTCATCAGATGGATTCTCTGTTGGCCCCTCTTCACAGATTCAGTGTTGGCATCAAACCTTTTTTTTTTTTTTTTTTTTTTTTTTTTTTAAATATACACTATCAATCAAAAGTTTGAACTCACCAGTTTTTTCTTTATTTTCATGAGTATTTACATTGTCGATTCTCACTGAAGGCATTGAAACTATAAATGAGCACATATGGAATTAGTAGTTACAAAAAGTGTGACATAACTCAAAGCATGTTTTATATTTTAGATTTTTTCATAATAGCCACATTTTGCTTTTATTACTGCTTTGCACATTCTTGGCATTCCTCAATCAGCTTCATGAGGTAGTCACCTGAAATGTTTTCCAAAACTCTTGAAGGAGTTCCCAGTGATGCTGAGCATTTGTTGGCCATCTGCGATCTATCTCATTCCACTTAAATTAGAAGGTGAGTCCAAACTTTTGACTGGTAGTGTATATTTACTTTTTTTTTTTGCCCCTTAAAGGTAAGGAATCAAATATGGTAACTTCATTGACCTTGATTTTCAAAAAAATTGTGAAAAATGTAGTAATAAACTCTTGTTATGTCCTCCAATAAGACACTAAGGTTGAAATTTTGAATTTCAGAGCATTTCAATGAGTACCCTATAAAGGGTTAAGAATATGTTTACTTCAAATTTAAATAACAGATAAGATTTATAAGGTAAAAGATACGATAAAGATGAAAATGTATTTACAAGATAGGTTGAAATTGAAATGATTTGAAATTAAAATTGCATTTTTCTTCCCAACAGATGTGCTGTATTGTTGGGATTACACTAATTTAATATATTACACTTCTAAATTATATTTATTATTTTCAGGTTGAAACTGGATATTTGTGATCAGTGGTGTGTATTGTGCTCTACAAAACACTATGCTAAATTGGCATTGCAAACATTGCGCAAATAGCCTTATACAACTGCAACTGGGGTCTTATTATATTATTTTATATATTATTTATTATAGATATTTTTAAATGCAAAAATTACACTGAAGATACAAAGAGTCAATCCTTTTACTTTAGGGCCCATATAAAGCCCTACTTTACTCTCAAGTGGGTCATATCAGTAAAATACTATCATAAAAACCTACAAATAATGACAATTCCAAATTTTTCCTCTGTTATAGCGTTAAAAAAAAAGTGAAATTACATGAAAATGTATAAATTTACAAGCTAGCCTTTCACAAAAAAATATGGAAAAACTAGAAATATCCTAAGAGAAGTAAATGCAATTTTACTAATATTTTGTCAGTTATTAAAATACTTTGTGTATTTGCAGATCCATTGTGATCTGTAAGTTGTAATGCACATTTACAAATGATAAGCAGAGGAAAAATACAGTTAAAATTACACTTGTTTTTCTTAATAAATTTCAGTTTTTTCATGATTGTTCATGTTATTCACATTTTTAAAAGGAAAGTTTATAGATGAAAATGTTTCCATAATGTAATTTTACTTTTTTCACTATAAAACATATTGAAATGTTTGGAGTTGGCATTATTTATATATTATGTTATTAATTTAGGGCGACACGGTGGTGCAGTGGTTAGCACTCGTGCCTCACAGACAGAAGGTCCTGGGTTCGATTCCAACACCAGTCGATGGGGGGGGGGGACCTTTCTGTGTGGAGTTTGCATGTTCTCCCCATATCTGCGTGGGTTCTCTCCGGGTACTCTGGCTTCCTCCCACCATCCAAAGACATGCACTAATAGGTTAACTGGTTAATCTAAATTGCCCATAGGTGTGAATGTGAGAGTGATTGTTTGTCTCTATATGTTCAGCCCTGCGATGAACTGGCGACTCGTCCAGGGTGTACCCCGCCTTCGCCCCCATGTAGCTGGGATGGGCTCCAAGCGACCCCCGTGACCCTAGTGAGGATAAAGCGGGTTCAGACAATGAATGAATGAATAAATATAGATATTTTAAATTGCAGAGTATTTCAGTGAGTGCCCTATCAAGGGTTAAATAAAAAAAATATTGGAAAAAAATATTAGAAAATATCCCCAAATTTTTAATTGTGGCATCAATTCAACTTCACCATACACTCAAAAAAAAAAAATAATTAGGCCAAAAATGTTGAATTTATGTATTTTAATTACATGTAAATTTTCCATGTAATTTTATTACATAAGTTTAATGGCAAGAGTTGCATTTAATACAATGTTTTTTCTATCATATTGAGTCAATATGAATAAATTAAATACCTTCAGTCAGATTTGCTTTAGTTAATGCCAACTTTTACATAAACTGTGTTTGACTGTGACGCTCAGCCTTTTTATGTGATCTAGTAAATAAAGTTTACTTTATTGTTTAGATTCACTTTATACTAAGCATATTCACATTATGTTTGACTTTTTCGGATAAATAAACTTTAAATTTCATATTTCAGTTACATTTTACTTTAAAATATCACTTCATGTTTATCAGAGCCAAGAATCATTTTTTTGAGTGTAGACCTATAAAATCTAAAATACAACATTCAAACAATAAAAAGCATGTGGCAGAAAAATGCACCGATGTGTTGGATACACTGTTGGAAAATTGATTTATCCCATGTCTCAGTGGGATTTCATTGAATTGCTCTATTTAGAAAGAACAGAGAAAAAGACAGAAAAGAGGCGAGTGTTATTGGAGAGGGGTTTCTGCTGAGATTTCTCTCCTCTATAACACTGCCTCTGACTTTTCTCTGTACACACAGCAAGAGTTCGCTCGTTCACGGAATCTCTTTCTCATTCTCCCCCTTAATACTCTCGTTCTTGCTGATTATAGCGTCTACATTCTACCGGAATACTAATCGAGCAAGTAAATGGTAACACGTTACTCAGAGTGAAGTTCAAGACCTTGGCTAATTTGGTTTAGCATCCGAGTGGAACAGAGTTTAATGGGTCTCACGTACAACAGCTCATATGCAGAATTAAAACACACTCGATGGTTAGGACGACAGTATGTATGTATGTTAGGAACGCTGAAGTAAAACAAAAAAAAAAAAAAAAAAAGCGAAGTGAAATTGTTTGTCGTTCTTTATCGCTTTCATGAATAATCCCTTAGGCTCCTCCCATCTGGAGCTACTCAAATGTAGCGCCCATTATCTTTCTTCCATTTGTCACAATTGATGACTCTATGATGATTTAATCGCTATAAGCCGTAATGACTAATGCCTCCGTGGCATAAGAGCTCACAGGACAGCCTATCCATTACATTTTACACCATTTCCAGGACAGTTTAATTGCACATGGCCGACAACCAATGTTAGATTTTGTTCTTTTGCTCCGTGTCAAAAAAAAAATTTGCTCAACTCTGCCAGGCGCACAGTTCTTTATATTCCGTTTTTAGATGGCTTCTAAAACACCAAGGGCTAAATTATGCATCCCAGACAAATTTATGCATTCGCTTAATTGAGACACGCACAAGCCACGGCCAAAACCTTTTCATATTTAGCTTGTGGTGTATGTTATATTTCTCGCTTTTTCCAAACCTTTTTAAATATTAATAGGACTGTGCACAGCAATAGATACCTGATACTCCCTTTTTCATCCCCGTGCCATTTACTACTGCTGTACTGTCGTTCGGTTAATCAGTTTTGATGGTAGATTTTAAGGTCCATAGCAATCGGTGAATAGTTAATTTGCGGCTGTGGAGTTATTCTCAGATACTATTTGGCATTGATTCCTATAGTCATCACCTAGATGTATGATGAAATTCGCCTTACCATAAAATAGTGGATGATAAAGGCTTGAAAAGGACATAGACCACCCTTCCTTTCATATGTAACCTCTTCTGGGTGTCATCGTCAAAGGTTGGCCCCTACGGATATCAAAATGCCATCTCCAGCACTTTGGCAAACGTCATTTTGGGAATGCCAGAGGACGATTTTTAATTATGAATTGACCTGTGAAAATCCAAGAATGTGGGCCTTAATACAGTCGAGGGGAACATTACTCGCCTTCAGCAATAAAAGGAAGTAGGAAGGCGTTCTTTTATGCCTAGAGGGGGTAAACCACGCTGCCCTATAACATGAGAAAACTATGAATTTAGAAGCTGGCAAACGATACCCCAGTGTATTATAACGTAAAGGAATATCTACATGAGCAGGCATGGATGTGGGGAGAATTTTTGACAAAATTTAAAAATTAAAAATACTATATAAGTATTGGCACAATCGCAAGAGGTATCAGGCTTTTATTTCTAATTTTCTCAGTTAAATAAGTATAGATAGATAGATAGATAGAAGATTAAAAAAAAAACTGGATAATTAAACTGTACACTGTAAAAAAAAAAAAAAAAAAGAAGTAATTTAACAGAATTTTCACTGTGTATTTGACAGATTTTTCTTGTATTTTTAAGATACAGGAAAATATCAATGAAATTACCAAAACAGATGGTGATTTTACATGTCAAATGTAAAATAACATGAAAAAACTGTAACTGTGAATAACCAAACAATTTCCATTTTGTAAAAGAGATTTTTTTTTGTCTTTTTTTCACAGAAAAATACAGTTAAAATACATTTTCAAATGTATCGATATTTCACAAATATTTCTTTTCTATTTATGAGATTAAACTGTTAATTTAAAGTTTAATACTGTAAAAAATAAATAAATAATAATAATAATGATAAATAATAATAATATAATAATAATATATAATAATAATAATAATAATGAAACCAGATAAAATTACTGACAATTAACCATAAAGAAGTATTTGTTCTGTAAATTTAACAAGACTTGTTTAATTGACAAATATCTTGTGTAATTACGGAAGGTTTCACACCAAAAATGTTGAATAAATGTAATTTTGTGACTGTATAACATGTATAAGCACTGATAAACTGTCCAAATACAGTTTTTATCAGTGCATTGTACATCTTAGTCTGAAATTATTTATATATGTTCATCGGTAATTGATTGTTTCAATACATGTAAATATTCTTTATTTAACGTTAAAAAGTCAAAAAAAAAAAAGCAAAATCTCATGTAAAGTTAGGGCAAAAAACTGTATTTTAATTATGGAAAATTACCGTATTTTTATGAGATGGTTATTTTCCGTTATTTAACAGTATTTTTTCATCACCCCCTGCTGCCGGAATAATACCGTTTTTTTTTTTTTTTAATTTTTTTTTTTTTTTTTTTACAGTGTAAGGTGCAAAAACAAACTGATTGACTAAAAGTACAAATACAGTACATGCTCTCCACTTTCAAAATAAAAAGCATTTAATATAAGAGAAATCATTACTTATCAGAGTTTTCATTAGATCTTTCTTTTATTATGTCTATATTCAGGTATATGTTGGTAAGTTGACAGAAAACGCTTCACTTTAAGAATATGTTTACTTCAAATTCAAATAAAAGATAAAGATTCATAAGGTAAAAGACATGATAAAGACGAAAATGTATTTACAGGAGCAATAAATTGAAATTGAAATCATTTGAAATGAAAATTGCATTTTTCTTCCCAACAGAGATGTGCTCTATTGTTGGGATTACACTAATTTAATATTATACTTCTAAATTATATTTATTATTTTCAGGTTGAAACTGGATATTTGTGATCAGTGGTGTGTATTGTGCTCTACAAAATAAACTACACTAAGTTGACATTGCAAACATTGCGCAAATAGCCTTATACAACTGCAACTGGGGTCTATCCTCTGGAAAACAGGTTGGTCAGTTTCGCACATTTGGCAGCATCTTCTTGAAATGCTTTTTTTTTTTTTTTTTTAAACCTGGCCTTTTCGGGTCTACCTGGCCTCTTCCTGCCTTCCATCACCACCGACTGATGCTTTGCGCTATTCTGTTGCTATATTTAACCCTATAACACCAAACGTATCATATCTGATATATGAGTTTTGAAGCCCTCTACCTGATCAGTGTGATTTTTTTTTTTTTTTTTTTTCTGGAAAAGCCTGATGTGTACAATTAGATACATGCAATACACAGATAATCCACTAGGGGGAGGAATTCATTCGCCAGAGGCCTTTCCAGCGACACTACAAGACTGTTATTAATGAGGAAGGAGGCAGAACTTGACAATTTTGAAAAGGAATTACCAATTTATTAGACATGTTTGTGTTATATTATATTTATATTTGTTCAACAATAGTAATATTTGAGCATTGAGACCCAATGTATCAAATATGATACAAACTGAGACTCATACATGAAAAATTTTGGTTTTTCAGAAGGACCAATAAAGGCTCCAGTTTCAAAGAACTGGAATTTTCTGTTCAGGCTTTACAGGGTTAATTTTACCGTTCCAGAAAAGACGACTTGTGGGCCCAGCCGACTTAAACAATCTGTCTAATCTGTTGCGATGTACGGGCTGGGCTGTCAGATGAATGGAGAATGAAAGCAAGAAGAAGATTAGATAAGTGTCAAAATTATTTTTACCATCCAACCGGCCCAAACTCAAGATTGACATGAGGAATCCTCCCGACTTTCCCATATTGAAAACACCTGAATTAAGTTGTTCGATATATTAAATCAAACCTCTAGAAGGGTATGTTGTGCTCAACTGGCAGCATATTATATTACAGACTCCCAAAGTATATCCATTTTAGTGATTTAGAGCTAGAACTGTGGAGTTTTTTAAGTCAGTCACTAACTATGTAAATACCTGCAGGTTAAACAGCGTTCAAGATACTGCTTGTTAGCTATAAATTAATAAGAATTACTTGTGTAGTTGCAGTTATAATGTGCTTTAGACAGGCACAGAATTCTGTATATCCCGTGTTAATATGGTTTTTAAAACACCGAAGGCTAAATCGTGGATCCCAGACAAATGAATGCATTCATTTTAATTGAGACATTCACCAGCTACAGCCAAAATATTCATATTTGGCTTGTGGCGTATGCTACATTTCTTACTCTTTCTAAACTTTACATATCTATTTGCGTGCACAGTACATATTAATATTTACCAGTCCTTCCTTTTTTCATCATTGTGAGGGTACAAGAGAATACAATTTGAAGAATATCTGGAAGAACTCTGTATTGCTTTACATAGAGCCTGAATTTATTCTTTTCATATACATAAATCAAGACATTTTCACAGTAAATCGGAGGCGTAAATTGGTTGTAAAATTCACCCGAATGCTGAATGTGTCCCTCCTAATATTCAAATTGACCCCATACCCATGTCTGAAAGTAAAACTGTCATATCTCCCCATATTTTAGCTTTTTATTTCTTTGCTATCATCAGTGCAATATTGGTTATTATCATTGGATTTTGCAGAATAGTTGCACATAAACGTTGTAGATGTGGAAAAAAAGTAGAGTTTATTTCATGGTGGCATATTTTTGTGTTTGGGGTTATTTATATAAGCCACGGCACACCAGCTAAGACCAATGGAAGTCCAGTCGGTGGCAGATACACAGGCCTACGCTCTGCCAGGAGGACGCTAAACCACAAGTTTATCACCAGCTTCAAGCGGATGCATCATCAGCCAGAACCATAAAGTGGGCTTTGGTGGCAGTAGCTTTCTCATGGGGATGATAAAGCTTTAGCCACAGAAGTAGCAAACATAGTCCCTCCATGCTACAGACTGCTCACTGGTACCTTCTACTACCTCGATAAAATGCACAAACAGTGAAATGGTTACAGCCATCGATGACACGTTAGGTTTTAAAGAGTTAATTGCTTAGCTTAGTTGATCAGCTGTTGACCGACAGCCTTTCACCACAAGAATTTTTTTTTTTTTTTTGTTTTTTTTTAAACTTACTTTAAGGCTATGTTTAGTCGGTAATGATCTGAACCAAAAAACGCAACTTGTAATTCCGTGTTTAGACGTGTGTTCTGGGGGAAGAAAAACCAAAAAAACTTTCTACTTCTCTTCCTGTTCTCTCCTAGCGTGAATACAATCTCAAAACAGGAAACAGAACAATTGTAACAATCACTGAAACGACTTCTGGATGTAAATTAGAGTGGCTAGGGCAACTTGAAGGTCCGTCAAAAGGGAAATAATGCAACATATTGTTGTTTTCCTGTACTAGCGCATGCTTGTAATGTGAACTCTACACGAAGAGAAATCGCAGTTTTGCATTTTCAAGCCTTTAGACCAGTGTTTCTCGACCTATTTTGAGCAAATGCCCCTTTACGTTGTCATGACCCATGGGGGGGGGGTTGGCGTATAGCATTGCACTGCTGATTGTCGAACAGGGGGGTTAGCGATCTGTAACACGTTGTCAAGCAGGGGGAGTAGGTCTGATCGAACTTATACGTTGAGTTAGGGGCGGCACAGACTTTACCACCATAGACCTGGGGGTGTACCGCAACGTACCTTATTGCGGAGGACCGGGGGGCGTGGTGATTTCCCATTGCCACAATATGCAGCTTGAATTTGAATCTTAGTTGTAAGGCCGATACGATATGCATCTCGATACAGCATCTCCGATCCGATATATTAAAGATACGTGTATGACATCTCGCGATGTGTTACGATTCACACCCAAATCACGATACAGAGCAATTAAGCACATTCTGATTGAACACATTCATTCTGGTAAAAAAAAAAAAAAAATTGCAGTGCAGTTCAATGAGCTTGATTATTTATTGTCAAATAAAACCATGACTTTGTACAAAGTTGTTTCTCTGTTTCTAACACTCAACTTCTTGCTCCCTTGCCGAATCCATTTGTAATGAAATGTATTTTTAATGAAGGTAAAACAGAAAAAAAGTTCTGTCACTTTAAGAGACACCTGCACAAGGTATTCTGGGATGCATTGTTAGATATGTGACACGTTTAACACTTTCATGCACAGTGGTCACTCCAGTGAACGGTTATTCTACAGCTCTTCTCTTGGATTTTTGTTGTTCTTTCCGTTGTTTTTTTTTTTTGTTTTGTTTTTTTTTTTAAGACATGTCTTTACTAAAATTTCAAGACACTCCATATCTTTTCTGACATAATTGGTATCATTATGTAGATCTCCCCTGAGGATAAACCCCCAGAATCACAAATCCTCCCCATAGTTTTCACACAATTTATCAGTAAATACATGTTTCTGTGCGTCAAAAATTAAACGTGTGGCGTCCAGCTGAGTGCACATTTTTGCCACTTTATTAAAATAGGTTCATAAGAAATTGTTTTCATTATTATTATTTTTTTATGTATTTTTTTACATTTTTAAAATTATTTTTATTTTATTATTTATCTTTTTTTTTTTTTTTCAGATGAAAATTTTCAATCGCATCTTTTTTTTCATGCCTAAAGAGGAATAAAAACACTCAGGAAAAAAATTTGATTAAGATTCTCATAATTCGTGCATGAAAGGGTTAAACTCGAACAAGAAATAATTAAACAAGAAAAGCACTCAAGAGCGCAGACCTCCGCCAAGACAGATCAGTGCCCCCCCCATCATCACCAAAATTTAATCAGTTGTTCCTTGTGCCAGTATCAACAATTCCTGAAAATTTCATGAAAATCCATCCATAACTTTTTGAGTTATTTGCTAACAAACAACATACAAAGCAAAGTGATCACAATACCTCCTGGTGGCGGTAATTAACTAGAAATAATGAAAACCACAAATTTTTCTCTTGTTTTAGTGTAAAAAAACAAAAATTACACAAAAATGTTAGCATTTAAAGACTAGCCTTTTACAAAAAAATGTGAAAAACCTGAACAAATATAAACAACCTGAAATGTCTTATGAGAAAATGAAGAGTAATTGTACCAATATTCAGTCTGTTATGGAATGTTTTGTGTATTTGTAGATCCAATGTGATCTGTACGTTGTAATGAACATGTAAAAATGAGAAGCTGAGGCCAAATAATGGCATAAATTGTTTAAACTGCACTTTTTTGTCTTAATAAATTTTATTTTGGCTGTGGTTGTTCATGTTTTTCCACATTTTTTAAAGGATATTTTGTAGATGTAAACATTTTGATAATATACTTTTACTTTTTTTCACTGCAGAACATAAAATTAGACATACAAATTTTGTAATTGACACTATTTATGCATTATTATGTTATTATTTAACGATCCGGCTGTATGTGGCCCCTGAACTAACATGAGTTTGACACCCCTGATTTATTGTATTACATGCCTCTCCCTGCCTTTAAAAGTTTCCTAAATGTCTAAAAAATGCAAAATTCTAGTAACAAAATAAGAATATTTATAACTAGAAGCACTCGGAGAGCGCAGACCTCTTATCAGTGGCCCCCCCCGTAGGCCCCCCCACCTCCGATCACCACCAAAATTTAATCATTTCTTCCTTATCCCATTTCCAACAAACCCTGAAAATTTCATCAAAATCTGTCCATAACTTTTTGAGTTATGCTGCACACTAACGGACAGACAAACAAACCCTGGCAAAAACATAACCTCCTTGGCGGAGGTAATTATGTAACTGAAACAAGAAAACAGTGAAATTATGTTAAATTGAAACAAGGAAGTCCAATAAGTGTGTTTTATTTACAGTGCAAGAAATGAACGAGTAATTTCGTAATGGTTTCTCTCTCGATTTCACAACAGAATGCGCGACGGTATTAACCCTTTCATGCATGAATTATAAGAACCTTAATCAAGATGTTTTTCCTCAGTGTTTTTATTCCTCTTTAAGCATGAAAAAAAAATTAAAAAAAATATAATAATGCAACTGATTTTTCACAAACCTATTTTTCAAAAATGTCCTCTCAGCTGAAAACGATGTTAATTTTAGACGCAAAGAAACATGTGTTGACTGATTTACTGTGAGAAAACGATGAAATAAAAACATTTTTAATGCTGCTAATCTGATATTTTCTCACATTTTAACATACTTACATGGATAATATGAAAAAAATATATATATATATATAACAAATAACCGAAGAAAACTGTTAATTACAGTCTAACAGCAATTAGCATTAGCATGTAACTTTGCATAAACAGCAAAGTTACAGTAATGGTCTGAATTTCAGTGTATTGGGATGGTGCATAAGCGTCCACTTTGTCGGCTGATATGGAACTAAAATAACGTATTCTTTATTCTTCTATTTTGGTTTTAATTATTCTTCTGTACAGCACTTTGGTCCATTGCGGCTGTTTTAAAGTGCTGTACAAATAAAGTTGGATTGGATAAATATGCATGATCCCTATTAAATAAACCAATAAATAATACAAAATAAATCAACAGAACAGCTGTCCACTGTGGTGATCACCATGCATGAAAGGTTAAACTGAACTGTGTTAGTGAAGGAGTAGATCTCAAACTAGCTGTCAATCAAACGGGATTCAGCCTTTCGACTGATCCTCCAATCAGCACGTGGGATTCTGGCGTCCAGCCCGGCCGAGCTCCGCCCACAGCTCCATTCACCCCCAGAGACACCCGGCGTCCAGGGGCGGGGCAACATTATGGCATTTATCCAATTAGCGTCCAGTTTTGAGGCAATGAATGAACAAATGCACTGAGCAGAGATCGACTGAGAAAACATCGCAACGGGAATGTATTAGAAGTGAACAACAGCGTCCGTTGATTTGTGATAAAGCTGATTCTGAACAAACTCATCTTTGTGTTCTAACACATCTGTAGTCAATAAAATGTCAACACAACCGTCCATATTTAACCATTTAATTTTTGTAATTTTAGGGAAGCTAGGTCTGCGAGAAATCGCTACTGGTGTACACATCCTCGAATCCGTGGAACACTTTAACGTGAGTCTGAAGGAAAAAAAAATTTCACCCAAAGAAATAGTAACACTTTTAAATGAGAGTAAAAATATATTCTATTGTCGATACAAACATTCAATAGCCAATAGATCGCGATATCATTCCAAACATTTCATTCACTCGCAGTTTCTTCTCGATGCGTACTGGATAACCTTCCCATCCCTACTATACAGACTTCTCATTCCGACACCCCCCGACGGTGTCCCGGCGCCCCCTGGTGGGACCGCATCACCCCCGTTTAGAACCAAGAGTGGAGCATTTATAAGATTTTTCCCTTTTTTTTACATTTTCAACCCCCCAAAAACGTTGTTGCCGTCTAAACAAAAGGCACATCTGATAAAATATTTTGTCATTTTCACTTGAGAGCGTCGTCGTGTAAGCTACGAGAGATTTGAAAAGCTCACAGGTGTGATTGTGCTGTGTTTAAGGCTGTGTCCTTTCTCAAGTGGAGGGGACAAAGCAAGCGGCTGCTGGCACATGCACATATCTTTCCGCCGAGTGCCCTCCAAGGCTTTGCCGGTTAGCACATTCAGGCTTCGCCGTTCCCCACCTGCACTGGCCTCTCTGTGTGAGTGAGAACAATATGCTGTCTGGAAATAACGTCCCCCTGTTGCTTCGCGCCCTCGGCTTCATGCTGCCAGCAAGACTGTGTCGATTTTTGCATGGCTTCTGGTAGCGGCGGTTGTGACTTGAACAAGAGCAACCGGTCCCTCACTGGTTGATGAAGTGCATTTATCCACACTTGCCTTTTTTTTTGCACTGAGTGGATTAACGTTAGCCAAGTGCGGCTGTTGGATGCGATTTCTGCTCGAGCTAAAATTACCGTGGTTCACCCAGTTCGGCTCTTTCATCATAAATAATGTATGTTTTTCTTTTTTTTCTTTTTTTTTTTCTGTCTTTCTTTTTTTTTCTGTTGTAAACCATGTGCAACGCTGCTAGCACTGCAGCTGATGCTAGCATAGATTTTACGTCACTCCCATCGACCTTGCGAAAGATGAAGCGGTTCAGTCTGCACTTAAATGTCATTTTGCACCTTCATCATATTGAACATTACAGTTTATTTTTGCACCTTACAGTTTAATTATCCAGTTTTTGTTTTAATCTAGTTTTTTATTTTTAATCTATCTATCTATCTATCTATCTATCTATCTATCTATGACTTTTCTTATATATATATATATATTATATATATATATATATATATATATATATACGCATACACTATATAGACAAAAGTATTGGGACACAGATACAAAACAATAATGACAAATCTCATAATATAGTTTTATACTGGGATAAATATTATTATATTGCATTGGTTAGTTTGGTTTAAATTGTTTTTTTGCTTCCAAAATATGTTTTTTTTTATTTAATTCACTAAACATTGTGTTTGTTTTGTTTTTTTTTTTTGTTTGTTTTGTTTTATCTACGTTTTTTATTTTGTATCTATCTATCTCTACTATCTATCTATCTATGACTTTTCTTATATATATATATATATATATATATATATATATATATATATATATATATATATAAGCATACACTATATAGACAAAAGTATTGGGACACAGATACAAAACAATAATGACAAATCTCATAATAGTTTTATACTGGGATAAATATTAATATTGCATTGGTTAGTTTGGTTTAAATTGTTTTCTTTGCTTCCAAAATAATGTTTTTTTATTTAATTTCTCTAAACATTGTGTTTTGTTTTGTTTTTTTTGTTTGTTTTGTTTTAGCTACGTTTTTTATTTTTTTATTATATCTATCTATCTCTCTATCTATCATCTATCTATCTATCTATCTATCTATCTATCTGTCTGTCTGTCTGTCTGTCTGTCTGTCTGTCTGTCTGTGACTTTTCTCATATATATATATATATATATATATATATATATATATATTATATATTATATATATGCATACACTATATAGACAAAAGTATTGGGACACGATACAAAACAATAATGACAAATGTCATTATATAGTTTTATACTGGGATAATATTACCATATTGCATTGGTTAGTTTGGTTTAAATTGTTTTTTTTTTGCTTCCAAAATGATGGTTTTTACTTAATTTCTCTAAACATGTTTTTTGTTTTGTTTTGTTTCTTTTCATGACTAGATTTTAAATATTCTACCTCTACATTTCTAAAATATTTCCATGCTCTGATTATAAATAATCATTTTCCAACACACAACCATCTACTTTCTTTACTTCTCACTGATGAAGAAACATCTCCCATTAAACTTTAAGGAAATATTGATGTTTATAAAGTATATGGACAAAAATATTGGGACACATCATGTCTACAGGTGTAAGATGTCCTATTCATGCTGTTCATCTATCCATCCATCCATCCATCCATCCAGGTAACTTAAAAGTAAAGTAAGTTGTACTAGAATAAATAAATAAATAAATAAAAATAAATGGTTAAACATGTTGTAACTGATTAGGTTAAATGCCAACAGGTGAGTAACTGGGTATAAATGACTTGGATATTATTATCATTATTATTATATTATTATTATTATTATTATTTTATTGGATATTTTTCTAAACATATGTTTTCTTCATTCCAAAAAATATCTGCCCACGCAAACTTTTTTGGAGCTAAATATCTCTGTTCACACAAATAAATGACAACAAACTGTACAAACACTCAGACAAATCGTTGTTTCTGTGACACTGGATAATTCAGATGCAGTGGCTTTAATCTGTCATGTAGCTGAGCAGCAACAACAATACTGTACACGAATTTATGTACCTAGATTTGATGTTCCAGGTGCATGATTATCACGTAAAGCAATAACAGACATGAGTGAAATTGAGAGTTTGATGCCATTATTTTCCAAGTGTATTTCCAACCTCCATTTTCCCTGTTAACATGGATACACACAGGACAAAAATTGCTGTTTTTGTGACCTAAAATGTTGTTTACACATGACGAGGG